>NW_026859208.1:0-47500 GCF_026571515.1 Ruditapes philippinarum
GAAATTCAGATAGGTTGGGTATAAGTGGATTGAAATATTCACACTGACTTAGATGGGCAAATGGAAAAACACAGAATAGGAAAATGCTTTGTTCGTTATCAATGATATTTTGGGCGCTATACGTTATCATTTCAGGAAAATGAATGAAGCAGTTCCAGAACTAAAATAACGGTGAGGTATGGAACGTCTGCGACCTCTTGAGCGAGAACTGCTCCTACTGTAAAGCTCGTCATTTAACTTTTTTTCCTAAGAAATCTGCAAATCGCTTATATGTTCAAAATATAACTTATTTAGCAGGTCAACAGGTCAACACCATGCATGCATCAAAATTTTTAATGAAAACAGTACACATTAGAACTATGAATATAATTTTTACAAGTTTCAGATTAAAATTTAACTGACAAACAATATAAATTTCTCAAAAACAATGATGTCCAACAACAAGTTTCATATTTTCTATTTCTGGTTTATAGGTAAAATAAATTGGTAATCTGTAATGTAAATATTTTGTATTTTAACCATTTTTGCAGATTTTTACCTTCAATGTTTTTTGTTGTTGTTTTTTTTTTTCTTTTTTATCCGTTTTATTATTCGTCAGTCGTAATTCCCCAGGTTAAATCTATAGACTAGCTATTGTCTGATATAAGAAACTACAAGGTGTAAGTGACAGGCGTTAAGGATTGTACAACGGGATATAAAAACATTAGTCAAAATAATTGTACCATTACTTCGAATTCATAGTTCTAAGCGCCTTTGGACGCGTTTATCTATTACCACATGCAAGCTCCTCTGGACGCCTCTAAATTTGATAGCAAAATTAAGATATTTCCAAAATGAGGATACTCAAAGTAAATGCGTCATTTTTTTACTGGAGACATTATTTAACAAATAGATAGTAAAAACATGTGTGATAATTGATTGAATAATTAGTAAAAAACATGTAAAAACAACGACACCCTGCTTTTTGGCCATTTCCCTGTATAATCTATATATATTTAGGTGATAAGGATCAGTTCCAGCTCTCAATGTAATCTAAAACAGACATAGCAGCAAGATGATTTTATACTGGGTATGAGCCCCCTGATGGCCACTATAAGGAACTATAAAATTGAGAACATAAATCAGTTATATACCTTTAAAGACACAAGAATGCAAAAATTTAAACAATGTTTATCGTATGGTTTACGAGTTATGAAGATTTTTCTAAAGTAAAACTTGGCTATTAGAAGGGCCCCTTTTTCAGTATTGAGAAACTCTAATTATTCTGTAATAATGTTTTCCTATAGAAAATATTTTAGAAACAAATAAAAGCATTCAGCTAACAAATGACCCAGCTAAATTATTGTTTCTACTCAAAATATTTGAAATATGTATATAAATATTACCCTATCCCACCCATTTTAAGTAGTTGTTTGAACATTTTTCTACTTGGAGGGCCTTATTCAAAATATCCCTCAAATTTACTCAAATCAGGGGCTGTTTTCAAAGTTTGCATTAACTTTCTTAAAAGTATATTGGATGCGCTTGTCAAATATAAAATACCTTTACCGTCTAGTTTTTATTTTATTAGACTTTGAAAATATCAGGTACCATATTTGATAAAAAAAATTTGGCACAATTTAGCCAAAAGATACCAATAATAATTTTAAAATTAAAATGAAACAATTTTTTCTTATCAAGAGTGATCTGAGAGATACAAATAATGTTCAAAGAAAAAAAGAAAGAAAAAAAAGTTGCCTCTTCTGGGGCTTGAACCTGCGCCCCTCAGTTTCAATGCGGTTGACAATAGTTCTAATCTATTTGAGTACTCTTCAAGTGGAGGTAATGCATGAACAAAGTTGCCTATGCAATAATACATGTGTAATTGGCGTCCGCGCCGAAGCGCGGCGCCCCTTTATGGAATGAAATCAGATTTTGTGAAAGTGCGACAGCAACTTCTCGAGCCTTTTAGTCGGTCATAATAAAAGCCGATCATTCCGATCGGTATGAGGGTGCTTGATTATTATTAATTAAAAATGAAATGTCGCGATATGCACAATGAATAGCGAACTGGAGGATTTCGCAATGCAAACATTTTCAAATGCAATAACCTTTTCCGTCTCTTCGGTTTTTTATTTTTATCATTTTGTAGTACACAGTGGGTTATCATGGTATGTTAAAATAGGATGATGAGTTGATGACCTAAATGTTCCGAAAATCTATTAGAGGGATGTACTCCTATCGGTAATTCCGGTCTCTCCCGGTCTATTTTGACCGTGATACTAGTGACCGGCGAAAAGTATCACAGTTTATTGTCCGGTCTCTCCCGGTTTTGGAGATCGTTACAGAGCAGAACAAATATTTTACAGATAAATAAGCTTTTTCCAAAATGAATGTTTGTCACTTATTTTGGTTACAATCATTAATAAACATAGATCAACTCTCAAATTTATTGATTGTTATTATACATAAACATACAATTCGAAAAAAAACAAAAAACAATAGCATGTTTCATTTTATCTATATGAGATAAAAACAATAAATATGTACAATAATTGTGAAAAAGGTACATTTTTATGGTTTTAATATGACACTATCAACTTTGAAACATTTTATTTAATTTGTTATTCGTGTTTAGTAAAGATGCCGAGGAATTATTCAAAGTTACAAATTAGATTTTATTAATTATTTAATTGATTGATAATTTAAAAAATGATAACGAAAAATACAAATGTACATGTACATGGTTTAAGAATAAACAATATTATATATTGAAAGATTAACCATAATTTACTGACTTTTTCCAGTTAAGTTTTGACTTATAATCGTCGGTCAATATGAAATTTGAATTCTTAAAATTTATTTTACAATTTTAATAAAAAAAGAGTAGTAAACGTAAAAAACTATTTAAAAAGTATTAAAATAGCACATAAAAAGTCAAAAAATCTGTATTTTTGTTATTTAAATAGATATTACAATTATTGTATAATAAACAATAATTCTCAACATGACATGGTAATATAACCAGTGTCATATTTTTACCAAGTGAGAACATAAACCTTAAGAGGGGGTCTTCGCTAATAGCGATTACATAATAAGGGACAATTCCACAAGCGTGGTGTTGATCATGCGTTACACATGGGTATGGATTATAAATGATTGTAAACATGTATATCCGTTGCTATTAATAATCACGATCATAAAGAAGTAACAAGTAATATTCTAATCTATAGCATGCCAATCAAAGTTCATAATGAACAAATTGTCTTCCGTCCGTTCATTTTGGTAAAAACCAATTAACCATTGAAAAGTTTATAAGAATATCTTGACATCATATGTCTGCTAGTTCATCTCCACTTTCTGTATTTTTTGCTTGGACGCCTTTTGATGCTTTGCATCAATGCTTTTCTTGTTACTTTATTGTTCTTTACTTTATTGCTTATTCCCTGCGGTCTGGAGACCGCAGGGTATTGGTACGCGTTTAACTTTTGAGGCATGGAGGAGCACGTGACCTTTTTTCGGTGCATGGAGGAGCATGTGATCTGTAAACTGTACATGATTGGTTAATTGACCTTTTCGAAAACCTGGCTAAATACCGTTTGCCGGTTCGTGACGGATTTACCTCTGGACACGGCCTACTGAATTTTCGACCCATATATCCTATAGTAAATCCATCACATTTAAGGCTAAATTCTGGACAAAACAAATCCGGTACCGAAACTTCATGACCATTTCTTTAAACACCAATGCAGTCCAAGTAAATTTAGCACAAAAAATAATACATTAGCCCTTGGAGTTTTTCTGCAGCTTTTAATTTCTGTAATCACTATAGAATATTCCAAATAGTAACTGGTGTGTATTCTTGTGCATAGTGCCTCATGAAACCTTCCACCCAAAAATGAAATCCTGCAAAAATACATCAAAAACAACCTTTAAAGTACTCAGAAATGAAACTTCATGTACATAATTACTAAAGATATACTTAAAATATAACCAGTATCAATTAAGATGATTTGAAATAGGCCATTTCAAAATTTAAAAGAACTACTTTCTAGACTACAACGGGCTAGGTCTAATTCCGTACCGGCTCTAGGGAATTAGTCAGAGTGACACCTGATTAAGAACAAACAGCTATTACGTGATATTTCTAATTTTCTATAATTATTTTACCGTTTAAGGTAGAAAAACTTGAATGATGTGTTTGAAAATTATCAATGTTTCTTTAATATGTATCTCAAATTTTACAAACAATTAATTGTTTATACTGAAAATCTACAAAATTAAAATATTCGTAGTGGCATCTGCCAGAATAAATAGAGATATTTTCTGCGTAAACTTGTGTGTTTACTTTTTTTGCTCGGAATAATTCATAAAATGGTGGACCTATTTAATCATTTTCTTAAAAAGAATTAATTGTTTTATGTTCGACCTTCTCCGGTCATCAACCGTCACCAGTTTCCAAAGACCTTCTTCTATATTGATCGATTATTGTCAACTATATTCCTGATAAAACCGCGCGTTTATTTATTCCCCACAAACAATGTTGAAAATAGTTAAATGGAATATCTTTATATCATTAAAAATGTTCCCCGCAGGAAACCATTTTACTTGTCATTATTGGAATGGTGCAGGAAAATCACTTCTTATCCATGGGAATATAGTGCAATAATTAACATATCTCTATGAAGTAATGGGTCGGACCCTATGAAAGTATGCAAATTTCAATTGATACATTTATAAGCATCTAGTGGTATAAAAAGGAACACATTTGTTTTAATAAAACTAACAAAATTGCAATTTTGGTTTTAATCCAAATTAATTTGTTTCATTATTAATGTAGGAAAATATTTCAAAAAAGAGTAACTATTAAACACAAAAATAACTTTATTTTCATTTATGAACTTTATTTGACTACAAAAACATATTTGACAAATTAATGAATTTAAAAGAATTTTCATTAAAGTTATAAGTAAATCTATGTCCTTTTCCAGTAAACACACGATTAAGACCTTTTTTAATGCAAATTGTTATCAAACCAAGTAAAGTAACAATGATCAGTGAACAATAACCGAACAGATTTGCGTTAAGAAAATTTTATGTGTAAATATAATAGAAACTGATATAGTGTATATATTTAAGAAATAATATATCCCAAACAGTGATTTTATCGCTCAATAACATCACTGTTTGGAGTTCGGATGCGAGGAATTATATATAACTATGGCATAGCTCGAGTGATATAATGATGCGCATCCGAACGACAAACCGTGATGATATCAAGCGATAAAATCACTGATTTGGATATATTATTTCGGTTCTAACGCGACATCAACAAATAAATGTTGCCTTACTTGATAGTTAAGCAAAATTGCGCCTGATGATGAAAATAACAACTCAAATCGGCCTAATTAAGAAACTCAGACGATGTCCCGGCCTGAATACTACCTGAACTTGATGAGCATAATGTCACTGTACGGCCCGTATGCAATATAGCCCAGATATCTTTAGTTTCTTTTGAGTTTTGGCAATTAGTGCAATTAGAGCTATTTTTATTCATATGTGATACTCAAATTGGCTTAATGAATCCATTTTGGTCCAGTTTGATAACTTTGTAAACATGTGAAAGAATAAAAAATATTGATTTCTGAGTCTTCTTCTGAATACTTATTTTTGTTCAATCACATTTGAAGCATTTTGTTTACGAATAAAATCTTTTAATTATGGAATATAAAATAAAATAGGCCTTTTGATTGGTTGTTTTGTATGGTTATAGGTTAAATGATATTAGGTCAGGTTAATGGTCAAATTGTTTTACTACGCTAGATAGTTTTGGCGCCATTCTTGTTACAGTTTTGTCAGACATGTTTGAGATTAGACGCGTTTTCAAATTTTAAAGTCAAATTAGTTAACCTAAGGTAAGAGGCTAAATGTAAGGAATGTAAATGTCAATTGGTTCGTTCATATCGTCCCATTTTTCATGGTGGAAAGCCAATTTCTGATTTGTTTAGTTACATTTAAATTTTGAAGGAACTTGTCGTTTGCGAAATTTCTTCATTCACACTTTTTCACATTTACTTAAGGGTAAATTTTCTATGTAAACCAAGTTTTCTGTTGACAGCAAGTGGTGCAGATTTGTCATTTTTACAGAAATATTTTATATTTACAGAAAGGCATTTTTCTGAGTTTGTTGCATTGATCAATAGCTACTGTTGTCTCTATGGGTATAACTTGTGTATCCATGTGTATTATAGTTTGTTGATATAATATGTAGTTTGTGGCTTTTCTTTGATTCCTTTGAATATTGTGATATTAGTCATTTGGGTAAATTGCTGTGTCGGTTAGGGCTTGAAGAAAGTATATTATTTCTATAGTCTTTTCTGTACTCTTATAGTACATGTAGAAGTATCAGTATTTCACCTAGGGGTTTTCCCTTTTAAAGGAGGTATTGTACTTCTTTAAGGGTTCCTGGACAAGTGGTAACGGTAACTGGACGTTACCCTTGTTCTTGTTTGGGTTGTTGTTTGCCTGATAACAAACACGCCTTCAGATGTTCCGTATAACTTCTTAAAAATCAATCTTAGGTTAGTACATTTTTTATGGTTATAATTTACTTTTTTCTTGGGTCTTTACGATGAATGGATTCTGAAGGATTGTTGTTTTAATGTTTGTATGTATACTTGTTTATATTTATGGATAGATGTTCTTATGTTTATATATGCTTCGCATTAATTTGTTGTTTCTTAAACTTCATACTGGTTGTTTAGCAGTTATAGGTCACTGTAACATTAATATGTGAAAGGATTGGATACATCAGGTGACTTTCTGTTCTAATGGAATTATCTTGTCTAGTTGAATTTAATAAGATATTCATTAAGTGAATAAATTATTATTATGCTTTTGTGTTTAACGTGTCAGTTTGCTCTATTGAAATTTATTATTATTTATCATTGTGTTTCTGCTTATGACATAATTGTCAACATAGTCTCTGTTTCAATAATTTTGAAAATAATGCCTTTGAAGACATTGTGTACACCGGTCTTACTGACGATATTTGAGAGACTGGTGTGTATACAATGCTTAGAAGAAGGATAGCATTTGACCATGTTCAACCGCCGTATTTTACCGATGTTTAGCGGGAAAGACCGAATACAGCGATTGGTTCGGCTACAGAAAAAACGTTGTTCTCTCCCTTACTTCCCAAAATCGAACGTTCAGTAAACTGGATTGCCTTCTGACAACAGCTATTACAGAAGAAAGTAAGTATGTTTTGCATGCAAAGAGGATTATCAAACTATATCGTTAAATCTTGTTGTAGCATATTGGCATGACAATACATGTTACAATATTTACGCCTTTCATTTGAGGTTTATTGACGATTCGTAATCAAAATAATTCGAACCAAAGAAAACTTGTGTACCATCACTAATTCCGCGTCATCACTTATCTCACGGTAATGGCATATTTTCATGTGACCAGTGTTAAAATTGGTTAGAATTGACATATTTTATTCAAACATCTTAACAACAAAGTTTTTGTGCAAAATAATTTAATCATTTTCTAAATGTTCTTGTTTGTTGAAAGAAAAATTTTGAGTTAGAATGTAAAGATACTTTTAATTTTTAAAATTATGCAAAATAACATACAGAAATTTTAACTGAAACATGAAAAAACTGAAATAAAACACCATTACCGCGAGTTAAATGATGACATACTGTTTTCAAAATGGCCGACACACGGCCTACAGCGGATAAATTAAAACTTATTTTGATTCATTGAATATATTGTTGTTTCCTTGTGTCATATAGCAGAAAAATGACTAAATGATACAGTTTATGAAAGTTTTTGTAGTGTAAGTTTATTGTTTGTCTTCTTTACTGTATTAAAGTGTTAAGTACCGTGAACTAAGGGGAGCACAGTATAAATTCTTACATACAGTGATATTTATTTCAATTTTTAAAACAACCTGTGGCTTTCTGAATGAGAAAATATAGCATGATAAATCAGAAAAGGGGGAAATCAATTTCCAACAACTGACTATGGAATTTACCCACACATTGGTCACGGGGGAGGAAGTGTTACATGAAGGATGGAGTTCTTATCATAACTTGTTTGGAGTTCTTATGATAACTGTCACGGAGTTCCTGGAAAACTTTTCTATATACTTGGAGAACTCGCGTAAAAAATGGTTATTTTTAATTTTAAATGGGAGTTTGAGGTGCTAAATTAAACTTTGATAATTAAGCTTGCCCTACATATGGTATTATGTTTCAGAAAAAAATCTTTTAGTCCATATTTCGTCGCCGTTTAAAAAAAAAATCTGGTAGTTTTGAGAAAAATTTCCAAATTACTTGCTAATTCGTACATATTGACCTTTTCATTTGTGATCTTCTTCGTTGCTATACATAATCACCTAATTATAGTGGAGAGTTGCAAACATAAAGCCCGGGCTAATACATGTATACCCGATTTTTCAAATGTTACGGAGTTCTTGTGATAACTCAAAATATGTCCTGGAGTTCTTATGATAACTTTTGTTACTGCCAGTGTGTTTCTTCTGCTTAATTACGGCACTTTTAAGCGCATTTTATTAGTCAATAAGTGTGTAAATCATTATTAAGCATAGTACGCTTATCATTTGCACTAAAATTTGGTTATATAACGTTGGTTTTGATCGTGTCTTAGTTCCTAATAAAATTTGTGCGAAATCATATTGACATTATAAAACCCAACTAATGCACTAAATGCTTCTGTATATACTGTTCGTCGATGTAGTTTAGCACGGAGGAATGTAGTCTAGTACTCAGGTGTAACTAGCCAGGAACGATGGTTAGGAAACTACCCGCCCATATGTCTGAAATACTGTTGGGAAATTGCGTAAAATGAAACAGACAAACAAACAAAAATCTTCAGGAAAACCTGAATCAGCGGTCACCTGTATCCAGCAGTAACATGGCTTAAACCGCCAAGGAAAAATTGTTTAAAACTTACACTTTTTTTCTCAGTTACATGTTTTAAGCAACCGCCTTTCTAAAGCAGACAATAAGTAGTTGGGCTTCCCTCAAGAAGCGGCTAAGTAAATTGTATCATTATATACCATGTATTGTATATAACCGGGATATCCTTCACACCCATGCACCCGAAATGTATGATCTTTTTATGCATAAAAAATCAACCGATTACTACCGATCTCTTTGACAGATTTGCACGTGCCCTACAAGTTCGATTGAAAGAAGTTCGACAATATATTTTTGTAATCAATTACAGCAAAAGTTGTTGCAAAATTTCCACTAGGACTCCAACTTTGATAAGAAAAATGTATGCAGTAATTTTCCGAAATATGGAGATTCAATGCTGTACGTCACGTGATGCTACATTGGATTGATAGAGAAAGGAACAAGGTCAATTATTGCTTGAGATATTCAATTGAAACTTACAATACTTATTTATAGTAACAAGGTATATCAGATTGACAAGTTGGATAACTCTACCTACAATATTGACAGAATTATGCCCCTTTTTAACTTAGAAATTTTGGTTAAAGTTTTTTGTAAAGACAAATATCTCAATTATTGTTTGAGATATTCAATTGAAACATACAATACTTATTTATAGTAATAAGGTACATCAGATTGACAAGTTGGATAACTCTGCCTACAATATTGACAGAATTATGCCCCTTTTTAAGTTAGAAATTTTGGTTAATGTTTTTTGTAAAGTCAAATATATCAATTATTGCTTGAGATATTCAATTGAAACTTACAATACTTATTTATAGTAACAAGGTATATCAGATTGACAAGTTGGATAACTCTGCCTACAATATTGACAGAATTATGCCCCTTTGAAACTTAGAAATTTTGGTTAAAGTTTTTTTGTAAAGTCAAATATCTCAATTACTGCTTGAGATATTCAATGGAAATTTACAATACTTTTTTATAGTAACAATGTACATCATTTTGTAAAATTCCATAACTCTGTCTGCAATATTTGCAGAATTATTTGCCCCTTTGAAACTTAGAGATTTTGGTTAAAGGTCTTCAAAGATATTTACTTGAAACTTTACACATGTACTTAGGGTCATAATTTGAGGGTCATAATTGTATGTCACTGACCAAGTTCCATAACTCTATCTTGCATTAAGGCTGATTCATATCCCATTTTCTACTTAGTCTCTTGGTTAATGTTTACATGCAAGTTTTTCATATCTCAATAACTATTAAAGATATTCATTAAATACTTCACATATGCAATTAGGGTCAGAATTGTAGGTCACTGACAAAGATCCATAATTCTATCTTGCATTTAGGCTGATTTTTCTTCCCTTTTTCAACTTAAAAAATTCATGGTAAAGTTTTGCTTGTAAGGTGTTATCTCCATAACTACTGAAGGGTTTGTGCCTTTTTATGCCACCGCAGCATCTGCGATGCGGTGGCATATAGCGATTCACCTGTGTGTTTGTTTGTGTGTGTGTGTGTTATATAGATTATATAGTGAACTTAAAAAATCTTCTTGTGAAAAACCACTAGTCCAATTTAAACCAAACTTGGCAGGATTGATCCTTGGGTGAAGGGCTTCCAAAGTTGTTCAAAGAATTTCATTCCATGCAGAAATCTGGTTGCCATGGCAACCGAAAGGAATTATAAGAATAAATTAAAAAAATCTTCTTGTAAAGACCCAAAAGGCCTAGAGCTTAGATATTTTGCATAAGGCATTGTCTGGTAGACCTCTACCAAGATTGTTCAAATTATAGCCCTGGGGTCAAAATCGGCCCCGCCCCAGGGGTCATTGATTTTCACTATATGTACATATAGTAAAAACTAAAAATACCTTCTTGTAAAGACCCAAAAGGCCTAGAGCTTAGATATTTTGCATAAGGCATTGTCTGGTAGACCTCTACCCAGATTGTTCAAATTATAGCCCTGGGGTCAAAATGGGCCCCGTCCCGGGGGTCATTGATTTTCACTGTATGTACATATAGTAAAAACTTAAAATACCTTCTTGTAAAGACCCAAAAGGGCTAGAGCTTAGATATTTTGCATAAGGCATTGTCTGGTAGACCCTTACCAAGATTGTTCAAATTATAGCCCTGGGGTCAAAATCGGCCCCGCCCCAGGGGTCATTGATTTTCACTGTATGTACATATAGTAAAAACTTAAAATACCTTCTTGTAATATATGTACATATAGTTAAAACTTAAAATACCTTCTTATAAGGACCCAAAAGGCCTAGAGCTTAGATATTTTGCATAAGGCATTGTCTGGTAGACCTCTACCAAGAGTGTTCAAATTATAGCCCTGGGGTCAAAATCGACCCCGTCCCGGGTGTCATTGGTTATCCTTATATGTATATAGTAAAAACTTACAGTAAAAACTTTTTAAAAAATCTTCTAGTAATTGACAAATGTTAGAGGTAAGATATTTTGCATAAAACATTGTGTAGTGAAGCTCTAGCAAGATTGTTCAAATTATAGCCCTGGGGTCAAAATTGGCCCCACCCCTAGGGGTCATTGATTTTCACTATGAACATAGAGTAAAAAATTAAAAAATCTTCTTATCTGAAGGTACAAGGCTTAAAGCTTTGATATTTGGTATATAATATCATCTTTGGGTCCTCTACTAAAGTTGTTTTAATTATGCCCCTAGTGTTGAAATTGCCCTGCCCCAGAGGCGCTAGATTTCCTTATATGTATAAAGTAAAAACTTGAAAAATCTTCTTCTCTGAATTGACAAAGGCTAGAGTTTAAATATATGGCATAAGACTTTGCGAAGTGAACCTCTACCAAGATTGTTCAAATTTTAGCCCTGGGGTCAAAATTGGTTCTGCCCCGGGGGTCATTGATTTACATTATGTACATCTAGTAAAAAAATATTTTTGTCTGAAGGTACAAGGCATAGAGCTTTCATGTTTGCTATATAATATCATCTATAGGTCCTCTACCAAAGTTATTCAAATTTTTCCCCTGGTGTCAAAACTGGCCCTGCCCGGGGGCATGATTCTCATTATGTACACATAGTATAAACAGAAAATAAAACAAATGTTTTCTGAATGGGAGAAAGCTTCAGCTTAGATATTTGACTTGAAATGTTGTTCGGTGGACCTGTATCAAGATTGTTTTGAATTAAACCCTTTGGTCAAAATTTTGCCTTGACCAAGGGGACAGTGACCTACTTTCTTGTCCTTTCATGTACAGCAATGAAATTTTGACCATGTGCACAGTTTTAGTTGTAAAATTGAACTTTGATATCAGGTGACCTAGATTTTGATAATGTGACCTACTTTCTTGTGCTTTGATCTACAGCTATGAAATTTGAACCATGTGCACAGATTAAGATGTAAAGTGGACTTTGATATCAGCTTACCTAGATTTTGACAAAGTGTCTTACTGTGTTGTCCTTTGATGTAGTCATGAAATTTAGGCTGTGTGAAGTATGACCTTCACCAAATTCACTAGACTCAAGTGCATTGATATATTCCTGCTCTGATCTTTTATTTGATTAACAATAGATTTAATCACTAATCTGATAATAAGAATTAGATAGGTCAGGGATCTATGCATTATGACAATCTTCATTTGTATAGAAACAAAAAAAAATATGTTCCTACACTACTATTTAGTGTTGTATTAATGCGGTGGCATAGCATTTTCTCAAATGCAATCTTGTTTGGGACAATTTTAATGCATTCATAATAATAAAGCAGTGATTTACTTGATAAAACATCTTAAAAACAAGCAGGTGCAAGGGGGCGTGAGGGGTGTTGCACTTTTTCATTATCCCTCATGTACAGACTCAATCAAACCAAGTCTGCAATTCTTATGTTATTTTGTTGTGATTGGTGCTTCCGAGGGATCACTTTGTTTCCAGAATTTTGTACCTTTTCTGTCAATTTTATGTATTCATAGGTAATAAGTATTATTAAACTCAATAAAACACCCTTGTGACATTACCTTTCAAATAGTCAAGCCAATACTGTATAATTAGACTCTCTCTAACGCCTATAACATGAATTTATAAAAATAAATTAGCCCTTTTGTGAACTTAGAAAATTTAACATTATCAAGGCTCTTTTACTATCAAGCACTTAGAATAGTCGAGCGTGCTGTCCTTCCGACAGCTCTTGTTTATGCTCTAATTCATTCCGCCAACATCTGTCAACATACATTTCATTCAAACTTCAAATTATAATGTGCAGTGTCAAAGAATTATCAAAATATAAATGCAATAAACAGAATATTTAATCCAAATAAATAGAAGAAAGGTACTGGCGCAATAATCTAGAGCAAAATGAAGTTGTTGGACACATTTCTACTTAGAATTTTACATTACAACATAATTTTTATGAACTTTATATATAGGGGTGTCATCGATTCAATCTATATTGGTGTATCAACGATCTTTGTTATCCGATGCGATATCGATTCCATTTTTAGCTCACCCGTCACAAAGTGACAGGTTGAGATTTTGTGATCGCTTTTCGTCCGGCGTCCGTCCGTCCGGCGTCCGTAAACTTTTACTTTAAATGACATCTCCTCATAAACCACTGAGCCAATTTCATCCAAACTTCACAGGAATGTTCCTTTAGTGGCCACCTTTAAAAATTGTTCAAAGAATTTAATTCCATGCAGAACTCTGGTTGCCATGGCAACCAAAAGAAAAAACTTTAAATATCTTCTTTTAAAAAACCCAAATTGCTAAAGCTTAGATATTTGGCATGAAACATCTTCTAGTGAGTGTCTACCAAGTTTGTTCAAATAAAAGCCCTGGGGTCAAAATTGGGCCCGCCCCAGGGGGTCATTGATTTTCCTTATATGCATAAAGTAAAAACTTAAAAAATCTTCCTTTAAAGAACCCATAGAGCTAGAGCTAAGATATTTAGCATGAAACATCTTCTAATGGGTGTCTACCAAGTTTGTTCAAATAAAAGCCCTGAGGTCAAAATTGGCCCCGTCCCAGGGGGTCATTGATTTTCCCTATATGCATATAGTAAAAACTTAAAAAATCTTCTTTTAAAGAACCCAAAGAGCTAGAGCTAAGATATTTAGCAATAAACATGTTCTAATGGGTGTCTACCAAGTTTGTTCAAATAAAGGCCCTGGGGTCAAAATTGCCCCCCCCCCCCCCCCCCCCCCGGGGTCATTGATTTCCCTTATATGTGTATGGCAAAAACTTAGAAATCTTCTTTGAAAAAACCCAAATAGCTAGAGTTTAGATAATAAGAATGAAACATCTTCTAGTAAGTGTCTACCAAGTTTGTTCAAATAAAAGCCCTGGGGTCAAAATTGGCCCTGCCCCGGGGGATCATTGATTTTCCCTATATGCATATAGTAAAAACTTAAAAATCTTCTTTTAAAGAACTCAAAGAGCTATGGCTAAGATATTTAACATCAAACATGTTCTAATAGATGTCTACCAAGTTTGTTCAAATAAAAGCCCTGGGGTCAAAATTGGCACCGCCCCTGGGGTCATTGATTTTCCTTATATGTGTATAGCAAAAACTTAAAAAATCTTCTTTGAAAAAACCCAAATAGCTAGAGTTAAGATATTAAGCATGAAACATCTTTTCGTAAGTGTGTACAAAATTTGTTCAAATAAAAGACCTGGGGTCAAAATTGGCCCCGCCCCGGGGGTCATTGATTTTCTTTATATGTGTATAGCAAAAACTTAAAAATCTTCTTAGAAAAAACCCAAATAGCTAGAGTCAGTTTAGATATTAAGCATGAAACATCTTCTAGTAAGTGTCTACAAAGTTTGTTCAAATAAAAGCCCTGGGGTCAAAACTGGTCCGGCCCCAGGGGTGTCATTGTTTTTAACTATATGTGTATAGTAAAAACTTTAAAAAAATCTTCTTTCAATAAAGCCCAATGAGCTAGAGCTTAGATGTTTAGCGTGAAACATCTTCTTATGGGTGTCTACCGAGTTTGTGCAAATAAAATCCCTTGGGTTAAATTGGCCCTGCAACGTTGGGGGGGGGGGCCTATATACAGGTGAGCGACCTCAGGGCCATCATGGCCCTCTTGTTATTTATAGCTTTATGATAAAAAAGAAACAAATTGTTCAGTTTTCATAGTTTACCTTTTTAACCAGGTTTTCCGAAGGAAAAAACTGGTTATTAGATTGAGGTATGTCGGCAGGCGGATGGGCGGGCGGGCGTAAACAATTTCTTCTGTGCGCAACTCCTCCTACATTTCTCAACGGATTTTGACCAAACTTTCACAGAAGCTTTGTCATCGAGTGCCCTGGCGCATATTGTCGGGGTTTTGCGATTAGATAATATTTGACCTAGTTATGGCCCTTTGTTTTTTTTTCCTTATATAGAATATATAGTGAACAATTTCTTCTGTGCGCAACTCCTCCTACATTTCTCAACGGATTTTGACCAATCTTTCTCAGAAGCTTTGTCATCAAGTGCCCTGACACATATTGTCAGGGTTTTGCAATTGGTATATATTTGACCTAATTATGGCCCTTTGTTTTTTTTCATTATATAGAATATATAGTGAACAATTTCTTCTGTGCGCAACTCCTCCTACATTTCTCAACGGATTTTGACCAAACTTTCAGAGAAGCTTGCTCGTCAAGTGCCCTGGTGCATATTGTCGGGGTTTTGTGATTGGATAATATTTGACCTAATTATGGCCCTTTGTTTTTTTTCCTTATATAGAATATATAGTGAACAATTTCTTCTGTGCGCAACTCCTCCTACATTTCTCAACGGATTTTGACCAAACTTTCTTAGAAGCTTTGTTATCAAGTGCCTGGCACATATATTGTCGGCGTTTTGTGATTGGATAATATTTGACCGAATTATGGCCGTTTGTATATTTTTTCCTTTTACAGAATATATAGTGAACAATTTCTACAGTGCGCAACTTCTCCTACATTTCTAAACGGATTTTTTCCAAACTTTCACAGAAGCTTTGTCATCAAGTGCCCTGGTGCATATTGTCAGGGTTTTGTGATTAGATAATATTTGACCTTATTATGGCCCTTTGTTTTTTTCCCTTATACAGAATTGAACAAATTCTTCTGTGCTGAACTCTTCCTGCATTTCTCAACGGATTTTGTTCAAACTTTCACAGAAGCTTTGTCATCAAGTGCCCTAGCACATATTGTCGGGGTTTTGTGATTGGATAATTTTTTACCTTAAATTATGGCCCTTTGTTTTTTTTCCTTATACAGAATATATATAGTGAACACTTCTTCTGTGCGTAATTCCTCCTACATTATTCATGTTTTACATTGCACATAGTTACATTGTTTGTTGCTTGTATTTGTATTTCAAATACAACATATTAATCTACAATGGTGATAATTGAAAACCTGGTTTCATGGCATTGCCATGTTTCTTGTTTGCATTTGTCTAAATATAACTGCTTTGTCAGTGTCCTTAGGAAACATTTAAAAAGACTTGAAAGCTAAAATTTAGCCTGACAGTCGATATATCGCTGTATCGCCGATAATTCATTACCAATATATTGATACAAAAATCCTTATCGATGACACCTCTATTTATATATTTTGTTTCCAGAAAATGGAAAAAGGTGAAATAATTCTTAGAAAATAAAAGATAACCAAAATATTTTCATTTTGATTTATATCATACATGTATATAAATGCTTAATAAACTAAACAAGTGGGAAAGAAACATATTTATTATTTTTCTAGAAATATGATATTTTATGTCTTAAGCCTGATCAGGCATTTTCTCCAGCCTGTTCAATTTAACATGATTGGTACTTAGCAGAGGCTATCTATAGGGACAGCTTTCAGCTGCTGTAAACTAAAGTCATGATTTTGTTGAAGAATGTGCACAGGGCATTTAAGGGGAAAATATTAGGAAAATATTAGCATTTTTAGGGGAAAATATACCTATTTTGGGCTTAGAGAAACCACAAGCACAACTATCGGACCTGGGAAGTAAATATGATCACATTGATAAAAAAAAAACCTCTATGTTCATCTTAAATGTGTCAAAAACCAAAACAAATAAGAAGTGAAATATGAGCCCCCTTTAAAATATACTTAAGTTAAGAGAAGGCCGGAAACTCCAGATTCAAGTCTACAAGCAACGGTTTTTTTAGCTCACCTGTCACAAAGTGATAGGGTGAGCTTTTGTGATCGCTTTTCGTCCGGCGTCCGACATCCGTCCGTCCTTAAACTTTTTCTTTAAATGACATCTCCTCATAAACCGCTGAGCCAATTTCATCCAAACTTCACAGGAATGTTCCTTTGGTGGTCACTTTTTAAAATTGTTCAAAGAATTTAATTCCATGCAGAACTCTGGTTGCCATGGCAACCGATAGAAAAAACTTAAAATATCTTCTTTTAAAAAACCTAAAGAGCTAGAGCTAAGATATTTAGCATGAAACATCTTCTAATGAGTGTCTATCAAGTTTGTTCAAATAAAAGCCCTGGGGTCAAAATTGGCCCTGCCCCAGGTAGTCATTTGTTTTCCTTATAATATTATGCATATAGTAAAAACTTATAAAATCTTCTTTTAAAGAACCCAAAGAGCTAAAGCGCTAAGATATTTAGCATGAAACATGTTCTAATGGGTGTCTACCAAATTTGTTCAAATAAGAGCCCTTAGGTCAAAATTTGCCCTGCACCGGGGGTCATTGATTTTCCTTATATGTGTAAAGCAAAAACTTTAAATTAAAAATTCTTTGAAAAAACCAAATAGCTAGAGTTTAGATACTAAGCATGAAACATCTTCTAGTGAGTGTCTACAAAGTTTTTTCAAATAAAAGCCCTTGGGTCAAAATTGGCCCTGCCCTGGGGGTCATTGATTTTATTTATGTGTAAAGCAAAAACTTATAAAATCTTCTTTGAAAAAACCCAAATAGCTAAAGTCAAGATATTTATCATGAAACATCTTCCAGTTAGTGTCTTCAAAGTTTGTTCAAATAAAGCCCTAGGGTCAAAATTGGCCCTGCCCCGGGGGACATTGATTTTCCTTATATGTGTATAGCAAAAACTTAAAACTCTCCTTTAAAAAAAAACCGAATAGCTAGAGTTTAGATATCAAGCACGAAACATCTTCTAGTGAGTGTCTCCAAAGTTTGTTCAAATAAAAGCCCTGGGGTCAAAACTGGCCCTCCTTAGGGGTGTCATTGCTTTTAACTATACATGTATGTGTATAGTTAAAACTTAAAAAATCTTCTTTTTTTTTTTAAAACTCAACGAGCTAGACCTTAGATGTTTAGCGTGAAATATCTTCTAATGGGTGTCTACCAAGTTTGTGCAAATAAAAGCCCTGGGGTTTAAACTGGCCCCGCTCTGGGGGCCTATATACAGGTGAGCGACATCAGGGCCATCATGGCCCTCTTGTTTATCAATGTTGTCATATTTTCTTCCCAGGTTCGATACTCGTGCCTGTGGGGGATGCAGGAAATTTATCACTAGGCAGGGCTGTTTTTAAAGTATATATTTAGGATGAATAAAAACCAAACATTCAACTCTATATATTTTTATTACATATTTTTTTAATTGATCAAAACTAAAAATAAATCATTACCATGTTAAATAAATTTATGGCTTTAATGAGTAAAAAAAGCATGCATACAGCCATACAAGCATTTAATTGCAAGTAAATACCATATTCAGGTATATACTGGACAAGGTGTTTGAATGATAAAATGCTAAAATGGTGCAACCAAAATACTCCCACATGTTTATGCCCCCACAGAGTGGGAGCATATAGCGATGCACTTGTCCATCCGAGTGTCCGTCCGTCCGCACTCACAGGACAGTAATTATGTGGCTAGAGGGATAATCGGTAACTGTTCTTTCTCTTTGATGTCTACATTCCGTAATGCTTTTATGTGGCTATTTTCTTTTGTGTGGCTAAAAAGAACAATAGAGAGAACAATAGAGTAGCCACATAATGACTGTCCTGTGAGAATGTCTGTCCGTCTGTCCCGAAATCTTGTGAACGCAACTCCTCTTAAACTGGATGGCAGATTTTGCTTAAACTTCCAGGGAGAACAAGCTTAATGTGTAGATGGTAGTTAAGGAAGTAATTTTTGCTGCGACCAAATTTAACAGAATTATGGCCCTTTGTTGATTTTTTCACTATATACTATGTAGAAATTTTGTGGATGCAACTCCTCTTAAACCAGATGGCAGATTTTGCTTAAACTTCCAGGGATGAACAACCTTAATGTGTAGATGGTAGTAAAGGGAGGAATTTTTGCTGCGACCAAATTTAAACCGAATTATGGCCCTTTGTTGTTTTTTTCACTATATACTATGTAGAAATTTTGTGAACGCAACTCCTCTTAAACCGGATGGCAGATTTTGCTTTAACTTCCAGGGATGAACAAGCTTAATGTGTAGATGGTAGTAATGGGAGGAATTTTGCTGCGACCAAATTTAACAGAATTATGGCCCTTTGTTGATTTTTTCACTATATACTAATGTAGAAATTTTGTGAACGCAACTCCTCTTAAACCGGATGGCAGATTTTGCTTAAACTTCCAGGGATGAACAACCTAAATGTGTAGATGGTAGTAAAGGAAGGAATTTTTGCTGCAACCAAATTTAACAGAATTATGGCCCTTTGTTTATTTTTAGTTTTCAACTTGTGGCACATGTAGTCCAAAAAATATTTGACCTAGAGTCATAAGATTGACAGAACAGTGGCGTGTGGGGGCAATTCCGTGTCCTATGGACACATTTCTTCAGGCCTCGATGAATTTTTCTAGGTTGCATGGCGAGTTACCCTTCAAATTTACTCGCCCTTCATAAAATGTACTTGCCCTGCATTCTGACGTACAAAAATTGTAAAAATCAAACATGAGACTTAAATTTACTATTTCCCAGTCTGTACCGGTATAATTGGCAGGGATTATTTTTGGCTTATTTTATAGCCGTTATTGGGTCATATTCCCAATTGAAAATAGTATATTATTTTCCCAATCCACAGAAAAAAATTTCCAATTGAAAGTTACAAAATAAAATTATTGAATAAAAATTCTAAAATAAGGGCTTCTTCACTGTAAAAGTGCTTAAATGTTTGAAGATGCCATCATAGACAGTAATTGTTTGCATCCATTTAATCACTGCACAATTTCAGTCATGCATTTTTTTCCTAATTTTTAACAAAATCCTGGAAAAAATCCCTGATTGGCTTTATTCATTTACATACTGTTAGAAAATGTTTATAATACTTTTCATTCTTTTAATATATCTAATCTTCAACATAACCTGAATACTTTTTTCATTTAAAAATTCTAACGCACATGTGCACTCGGCTAAAATGTCAACCTCATGGCAAAGTATAAAACATTACTGAATATGTATGTATAAAACACCATGGAATGCTGCTGTTGTTACAGAATTGATTCATCATACATGTTCGGTAAAGTTTAATACATAGACATAAGTTTTCATTTGACAGTATTACAATAAAAATGGCTTCTCCAGTTTGATTTTTTTATCCCCACTTTAGGGGGGGGGGGGGGATTTAGATTTCTTAGATTACTAGATTTTTTTAGACTTATATAGGAAAACACATTTATATTTTTTAGTGTCAGTCTTCACGAAAAACTTTAAAAAGCACAGGACATTTGGGCCAGTAAAATTTCAAATCTTACTGGACCTGGTGATTTTAAGCCAGACCAAATACATAGATAGGCAATAAATTGATGGGTAAAGGAAAACACTATATCATGCTTCCCTTGATTATTTTGAAAGAAGCATAATACTTCTTGTATTCTGGGCCATATGTTGACAGCTTTAAAAAGTCTATAAGGACCAAATGTTTAGGCAAAATTGACTAGAATTGAACATGAGCAACACAATTTGCTTCAAACAAATCACTTTACACAAAATATTTACTTAACTCAATAATCACAAAATCATAGCTAAATGATGACCATAATAAACAATGGTTTAATTCCGTAACTGTACGGTGTGGTACGGAAAATATCCAAGAAAAAAAATGTCAGCCTCCATTACTCAATACAATTTAGACATCTCTCGCTGTGTTTTGAACATTTAGGACAGAATTGATGGGTTTCATTTGCAAAAAAGGCGAAAAGATCAATCTTTTAGAGAACCCAGTTTCATTATTATTGATGAATTTTTCTTATAATATTTTTTCATGGCCAAAAATCTACTGGCCCGTCAGACCACCAACCTTGCAAAAATCACCGGACCGATGCTAAATTTAGTGGCCTTGGGCCTAGGACTGGCGTTAATAGGCCCTTTGCATGTTATTGTTATGAAATCTATAAATAGTAACAAATTGCTGATAAGAGATACAGGTAACTTTCGGATGGTTGGCAAAAAGTATGGTGGCTGATAAAATGCAAAATATAGTAATTTTATATTTATAATAAAAAACTTATTTTTCATGAAACAGCTTAGTATTTTATATCATTAGAAAGGTCATTTTAGTGTTTTACTTATTTAACCTTTTGTAACCATGGCAACTGTTAGAATTTCACTTGGCGGGGATTCATGTTATTTACACTGTCTCGTTTATAGGAACATGGTGGGGCTAAGAGCGAAGTTTGGTGCACCATTAACCGGTTTAAACTCCCCAGCAGTCATTATTATGCTGCTGACCGTTCCAAGGCGGCGCCCCACTGTGTTCCTCAGATGTATGTCTTATGTTGTTTCATACTGTTTTGGTGACACTTTTGCTTGTGTCCCTTGTTGTTTTCTCGTCTACAGTAAGTATCTTCCCCATTGCCTCTAGTTTTTATTTCTTTGATTACACCCCACCCCCTCCCCCCTGGTCTCCTGTCCCCTTCCCCTTTGTGGGCCTATTTTTATTTTCTTTGAATTCCTAATCAGTAAAAAATTAATTATCATTTAATGATTAACCTGTCCGTGCTCTGTCTTTGCCCTGTCCTGTTTTTGTTTGGGGTCCCCCTGGGCTCCTTGCCATTGGTTCTTGTTGCTGGGTCATGTGGGGGTTGCGTTCATTGAATGCCGCCTTTCCTTGTTGATCTTGTTTATCATATTTTACTCATATTTTATATATTAAAAAATAAATTAACAAAGCGTTTTCATTTTGTCTTGGTAAGGAGTTAAACTTGGTGCTAGAAAACTATTGAAATAACAGTTGAAAAATAGCTGAGCTTTATTTTTTAAAAGCAAAAAATGAAAATCCGCTAATATTTTAAAAATATGAATATAAAGAACTTTCAAATGATGGAACCTATGTAGAACCACAAACCTTTCAAAAGCTGGCAGGATAGCTTCCTTTTACATGAAAAAATTAAAAGTCTTAGGTGGGACCCTAATTTTACAGTGAGGCACAAGTAGTCATCAACCTTAACCATTTGGGCATGGAGGGGCCTCAATAAATAAGTTGTTGCACAGTTAAGTTGCTGCTCCAGTTAATGTATCACCCTTGGGATTTGATATTGATTTAATTTTTATACCCCTGAAACGAAGTTTAGGGGGGTATATAGGAGTCACCCGGTGGTTGGTCGGTGGGTCCAGCGGTCCGTTGCATTTTCCTTGTCCGGAGCATAACTTGAAGACCAATGGTTGGAATTCAATATAACTTCATACAATGGTCAAGCACATTAAGAGGAAGTGCAGTGCATAAAGACCATAACTCCATTTTGACTATTTACAGAGTTATTGCCCTTTGTTCTTTTTCCTTGTCCTGAGCATAACTTGAAAAATACTGGTTGGAATTCAGTACAACTTAATACAGTTTTAAAGCAACTTAAGAGGAACTGGCTTGCATAAGAACCATAACTCCGTTTTGACAAATTACAGAGTTATTGCCCTTGATACTTTTCCTTGTCCGGAGCATAACTTAAAACATACTGGTTGGAATTCAAAACAACTTCATACAATGGTCAAGCACAATAAGAGGAAGTGCAGTGCATAAGAACTTTAACTCTGTCCAGAGTAATTATAGAGTTATTGCCCTTTGTTACTTTTCCATTGCTTTTTTCTTGTCCAGAGCATAACTTGAAAACTACCAGTTGGAATTCAATACTATTTCATACAAAGGTCAAGTATATTGAGAGGAAGCTCAGTGCACAGAAACCATAACTCTTTCTTGACCAATTTAAAGCTTTTGCCCTTTGTTACTTTTTATTGACCAGTGCATAACTTGAAAATTAATGTTTGGAATTCATTGAAACTTTATACAATGGTCAAGGTTGGTGAGATGAAGTGCAGTGCACAAGAACCATAACTCTATTTGGACTTATTACAGTTATTGCCCATTGTTACTTTTTTTGTCCAGTGCATAACTTGAAAACTAGTAGTTGGAATTCAATACAACTTCATGCACTGGTCAAGTGCAATGAGAGGAAGTGTAGTGTACAATAACCATAACTCCATCTTCATTAGTTATTGCCCTTTGTTCCTTTTCTGGACTTCTTACAGAGTAATTCAATAAAACTTCATCAATGGTTAACCACATTGAAAGGAAATGCAACATACAAAATACACAACTATCTTTAATTGCCCACAATCATAACACTTATTTCAATTCTTTTACAAGATATTCTGTTACTAGTTACATCCTCATTTCTGAAGCAGTCTTGCGGGGGTATTAATCACATTTAGTGATAGTTCTAGTTTATTTTGTATAATTCAAAATTTTTCTTTTTGTTGCAGGTACGTGATTGTAAACTTGGAAGATTCACATGTATTTAAGAACAGTGGAAGATATTGGGATTGATTCTTATAAGGAACAAATTTGTAATTATATTCTTAAAAGGTATATGAAATGCTGATATTAAAGCAGTTCATTCAACTTAATTTTAGTTTGTAGAATATTTCTTTTGTCTACAATGAAAAAAACATGTAATTTAGATTTTCAAAATTTTGTAAATGTTTATTGAAGATTTATTTACCTTGCTCATTGTTTGTTAAAATACTTTTATTGTAGAAATATATTGAAATCTAGGTAATTTCATTTTGTACTGAATATTCCTACTATGAATAAGATAAAGTTAAACCTGTCATTTCTTAAAAAAACTTGTGCTAGTTCTTAATGACACTTCATATTCATATTACATTTATATGTAGTGTAGAATTAGAAAAAAAATATATTTTCCCTGAGTGTACATGTACATGTAGCAATTATCAATAATTTCAAATGTCAAATTTAAGCATAATATATCTTTAAGATTGCTCAGTATGTTTTCAGACCTCTATTCAGAGAAGATTCTTGAAATGAGACTGACAAAATTCTTTTAACATACATGTAACATATAAAAAAGATGTGAACAAATGTTGATGTTTTTTCAGATTGAATGGCAAAATCCAGTTTGAAAGTAGTCATGGAAAAGAAAAGACAACCTTATACATACATGATGGTCTATTTCACAGGAAAGAACAGGGAGCATTGGAAATGTGCAATTAAAAAACAGTCTTTGGTTGACTGCAAAATTTTGACATGATTCAAAACAGGATAGATCAAGTACTTGAACTGGAGTTGTTAAAATGAAGTTATAATAGGAAAACCTACAAATAAACTGATTACTCAACTTTTTGTATGTAACACCAGCAAGGAGTTGAGTACAGGAGTATTTCAACAGAGGTAGGACATGTGACTTTTTAAGTTGCTTAAGTGATTTACTGAAATATATGCTGAAACACTTAGACTGAAACAGAAAGCTGGATGCTCAAATTAATTTAATGATACACATTTGTATAGACAGTAACAGTGTCATCTGTCAGTAACCAAATACTTCATGTTCAAAATTTATAGACTGAAACTAAGGTCAGCAACAGAGCAAATAGATAGAAATTCAAGATGGACTATCTTCATAGGAATAGAAAACTTTGTGTCCAAGTTGATTAACTGTTATCTAAGCAGAAAAAAAAAACATTAACAAAATGCTGTGTGTTCAGAACAGCTTTGCTTTGTAACAGAACACTGACATTTATAAACTGAAAGCTAGGATAGAACATTTCAAGAGTAAGAGACATTCAAAGTAATCATTAACATTTAATGAGGTACATTTTATCAGTATTACTACACTAGGTGTTCAAGCCGATGTACTTAAATCTAGGATGGAAACTGTAAGCTAGGAGAGAACATTTCAAGAGTAACAGACATTCAAAGTAATTAATAAAGTTTAATGAGGTACATTTAATCCGTAATACTACACTAAGTGTTCAAGCTGATGTACTTAAATCTAGGATCGAAACTTAAAGATATGAGGGAACATTTATAGAGTAACAGACATTCAAAAGAATCATGATGTACATTTTATCAGTAATAGTTCAAGCTGATGCACTTTAATATAGGATGGAACCAAACTAAAGCTTTGAGCTAACATTTCAAGAGTAATAGACACTCAATGTAATCATTTAAAATGTGTTGCGGAATATTTAAAATCTGAAATCTTATTAGGAATTTTTCATTAGTAAAATATTTATTGGGGATAAACTGACAACAAGATGGAACAATTGTGACTGAAAACAAGTATCTGAAAATAGAAGAAAACAGGGAACAGGAACAATTTTGGAAAAAAAAAGCTATATTGTGATTGACTTTAACAGGTGCAATAATTCCTTTTTATAAAGAAGAAGAGAAAAGGTAGGATTGTTCAGATTTATAAAAGAAATAGGGCAATGAAATGATGACCTCCATATTCTGTACTTGTGAAATTGTTACTGCATGCTCTAATTTTAGTTGAGGATCAGAAATATTTGCAAAAAGAAGTTGATTTAAATAAGCTAAAAAAATTAAAGAATTCCAAAGCCAAACAAAAGAAAACACCAAAAAAACACAATTGTATTTAAATTATAGAAAGTATAAAAAATTCTTCAGATTTGCAAAAATTTCTGATTCAACTGTTAGTTTATTGTATATTTCGAATTTTGTCAAAAGTAACATACTGTTGTTTTAGATAAAACTATCTGTTATTGAAGTAAGTGAGACTGTAACTACCCTCTATATATGACACAAATATTGTATAAAGGTGATGAAGTACTAATGGAGAATGATATCATAACCAGATTTTGGAACAGTTTTTAATGAAAATATTGCAGAACATTTTATTCATTAATCAAGTTTTAATGACTGCAAGTCTTGATAACATCTCATTCATCATGCTGTGATGTGGTATTGAATGAAAATTAATTTACAGATTGAGATTTTAATTGAATCTCACTTAATTATTGGTGCTGAACCTTAAACACTATCATATTTATCTACTGGCCATGGTTATTCTAAATGGCAACTGCTCATTGTCCACTGCACACCACACAACCATTAACAGTCTCTTTTATTATCTGATGAACTTTTGCACAGATCTTGCAGATTGTGCAATGTTCAGGAAGTTTGATATTAACACCCACCTCCAACAAGTGATCGGCACGTTTTCAGAAGATCAGTAACCTGTCTCTTCTGAAAAATCTGCCATTAGACTGTGACTTACTTTAGTTCAGAAGTACAGATGGTGGTACTGTTTCTCCTTTGTTACCCAAGTTGACACTTGGGAACATCAAAGGACTACAAGGGAACAGTTCATCACTGTGCCTTTCTCTGTATATCAAATCACAGCCAGGTGAACTCTTTATACCAATCAACTCTGAACTCAGGCTTTCTGATTTCCTTTCCATACTGGCGTTTTCTCAACTTCATCAATAATAACTTTTTTGCAGTGGTACATAATGATGACACTAAAATTAATATAGGTCTGTTTCTCATTTTTAAGACAGATGGACTTAAAGTGAATAATTATGTTAAAAGTATTTAATACCATACAGACAACAAACTGTGAAAGAATGATATATGAAAGGCGTTGGTGAATTCTTGATAATCATACATGATAAATTGTTTCATCATATAAATGTTTATACTTAATCAACATTTTATTGTTCAAAAATCTATTAATCATAAGAATATCCAAAATATGGAAGTCGGAGATATCTGACATTGGAAGTCACATTATATAAGAAAAGAAGGAAATAGTGATTATAGTTTATAAAGTCACAAGCCAAGATCAAAGAGTAATTTTTATGACTTCAAAACTTCCATCAATCCAAGCCCTGTAATATTAATATTGTAGTATATTGTAGTATATTGCTGTAAGTAAAGGCACTACAAGGCATTGTGATATTTCCTTTGACTGGCTTTTGTGGCCAGATGCCCTTTTCTAGGTCTGACCACTCGGGGAATTAGCTTTAAATCTTAACTTCACAATTGCTTTTGAAATTTATATAACAACAAACTTTAATGTCCACATTCAGTTTATTTTATTCCATATGATTTGCTAAATCTTTTACACCAGTCCACTTTATTATTAATTAACTATTATCTATTATAATATCAAATTAAATCCTTTTATTCACTTCTTATCTTTCTACTCAATGTATTTTCTTTTCTTATCCTAACCTTCTTAACCTAGACTTAAACCTAAACTGACTTAACTTTCCCCCCAAAAATCTGTATGTCCAAAATTCTATCCAAACAAAGTATCTGCCCCCTTTTTGAATTTATTCAATCAAGTAATATATTTCTTATCTTTAATCTGTCTATCATAGTTAATAAAACATTATCACATGTGCATTTGACCATCTTCTAAGTTTTTACATCAAAGGATTTCACACCTAAGTGATATTGCTTTGAGAAGCTGAAGAAGCAGACCAAAACTAATTTCAGTCTATCCCCCTCAGCTTTTCAAAGAACCAAAATATGTTATTAGATCACATATTAGCATATTATTAGGTTGATCATAAACATAAAACAAAATATTGCCTGGCTACATTATGTCGCCACCCAGCTAAGTTTGCTCCGTCAAACTTTATACATAAACATATCAATGAACATTTAACAATAAGACAAGTAATAAACAAATTAAAATCACTACTAAGCAATTTACATATAAATATACAGATAAGGTGGACTGGAAAACTTCAATGTTTCAAAGTATATAAAACACAATTTAAAATGTAATACAATGTATATAATCATTATGCAATCAACACAGTTAACAGTGTAATTATAGGAAATAGTATGATCTTTTTAAAGTCTTGATATTCTTAATTAACCACAGGAGATCTTTATATAATTATGTTCATAATTTCCATGTAAATCCATTTCTCTGATATAATGTCACCACAAAACTTCCATTTATTTCCATTTCATTTTAGTTCTTTTTGTCTGGTAAACACTTACTTTGATTGTTTGATTTTAGTCTTATTTCCTTTGCATAAAGATAATTGTATTTACAGTTAAACACACATGTTTTTCACATTTTCACTTCAACACTGTCATTTCACTGTCATCTTTGTCATTGTAATCAATTAAAACACTTAAATCACTCATATCATTTTTCAATCACATATTGCATAAACTTATGATGATTCAACCATATTTTTCAATCATGTCATCGCAATAAACTTAATTCAATTCAACACCTGTAGCATTAAACATACAAACTTCTGTATTTACCCACAAAGCATTTTGTAAACTTAATTTATGACCGTAAAGCTTGAAAGATGTGAAAAATAGCAAACTTAAAAAAATAAGTTTATACAAAAATTGTAACAATAACATCTTCTTTTTGCTTTACATATACAAATATGCAATAATCATATAATACTCAAGAAATTCTTGGGACTTGACTATTTTAAGCTTCGCACAGCTCAACTGTAACAAAGATTCATAAACTCACATTTTATCTCCCTTAAATGCCTTTTTGTCCATCATTATCCCCAAGTAAAATGATACAAATTCTAATAGACTATGATAATACAGCCAGTTCATCAATTAGACTTACACATCTATTTTTCTCTAAATCACCTCAACTCTATACCTATGTATATAACATTATATTGGACATCAAAGTCACAATAACCTCTGAATTTGTATTTAAATATTAACAAGGGTATCACTTATATATATACCAATAAAGAACAAAGTTGAAAATAGTAAGAAAGGTTATATTTAGATTTACCATGCCAGTATAAATGTTGCCAACAAAAAATCTAAACATAAAAAAAAATGTGCGCATATAGAATTTGAATTTAGTTACACATGACATAGAAATTTATATGAGCCAGACTTAACCATTTAACACAATGCCTAAATGGAAATTGCAGTGAAAGGACATCACATTTTTATTCACCCCCAACAACAAGAATCTTAATAAAGTTACCAACAATACTCTCATAACTACTTTAAGCAGTTTCATAATTATATAAACTCCCTTTTTTTTTTATACTAGATTTTTCTATTTTTCTATTTTTATTTTTACTACAATTATATCTCTCATACAACTCTTAATTCTCACATACTGGGTCGCTTTCGCACCGTGCCTGAGAACGTGTACTTAATGTGAAAATTCTTTCTCACATCTTCTGGCAAATCTCCACTATAGCGCCACTCGGTTCGTGTTCTCCCAGTTTCATTACGGTATCTTACCAAATATACCAATCTACCTCTGTGATAACTTGCCTTAACAATTTTCTCCAAATCAAAATTATCTAAATTTGAAACATCAGGTATATCTTGATCATTAACTGATGAAGACAGTGGCTCTGTCTCATCCTTATCTTGGTCATCCATCTCCAGCTGTTGTATCCTGTCTGGTAACCCTGATGGATTTGTCGGTCTTAGAGCTGGATTGGTGTAGGGTCTCAACCTATTTGCATGTACAACACTTTTGACAGCTTGATGCGTGGCTAAATTTCATAGGCGAAAATTGACTTCACTTAACTTTCCCCCCAAATCTGTATGTCCAAAATTCTATCCAAACAAAGTATCTGCCCCCTTTTTGAATTTATCCAATCAAATAATATATTTCTTATCTTTAATCTGTCTATCATAATTAATAAAACATTATCACATGTGCATTTGACCATCTTCTAAGTTTTTACATCAAAGGATTTCACACCTAAGTGATATTGCTTTGAGAAGCTGAAGAAGCAGACCAAAACTAATTTCAGTCTATCCCCCTCAGTAGCCAGGCAATATTTTGTTTTATGTTTATGATCAACCTAATAATATGCTAATATGTGATCTAATAACATATTTTGGTTCTTTGAAAAGCTGAGGGGGATAGACTAAAATTAGTTTTGGTCTGCTTCTTCAGCTTCTCAAAGAACCAAAATATGTTATTAGATCACATATTAGCATATTATTAGGTTGATCATAAACATAAAACAAAATATTGCCTGGCTACACTTTTGAGAAAATTTCCACAGATTTGACATAAAAAAACTAGACAATTAACAAATTTTAGTCATAGTCATGCTGTGTGGTATGCACATTGTGACAATCCAGTAAATATTTCTTGAACTTGTGTGACAACATTTGTGGGATTTCCACTGTCCATTTCTCTATGAGTAAGTGCTGGTTCATTTTTAGGAACTTGCGGAAGGTTGTTCAATGACATTCTGATGTGATGACAGCATATTGGTCACAATACCTCTTTTTTCCATTGTTGAAATAACAGCATCCACTATTGAAGTTACATCTTGTTGTGAAATGAAATGAATGTTTTTGTTGTGAGTCACCATCTCGGAGGTTTCAGCAGAAGTTTTTTTCTGTCTTTGATTTTGTCCTTGTTATTATTGGCTCAATTAGACTGCGTTTTGGCGGCATACTGAATGAAAAATTAGTAATTTACATGATAATACATTGCACCATATGTGTAAACTAAAAGTATTTAGATGCCATCCATACAGGAATATGGTAGTCATTTTGCTATGACAATTATTATTTCTAAAACAAACATTTTTGTAGTAAAGCCGAAGATCAATTCTAGCTTTTGTACATGTATCTTTTATGTATACTGGCTTAAATATTAAGACTGAACATTTTGTATTTGGTGTATGAAAAATTCATGTATATTTCATGAAAGGAACTACAGGTCATTATAATAAAATGCAAAAGTAAACTGTAATTTACAGGTAACTGTTATATAAAATACTATTACAAGTACTTAGCATTGGTACTCTTACCAGTACAAACTATAATCAAGCGTTCTACAGTACATGTATACATATGTAGTGTGCTTGCTTATATTTACAAGCACTCTGACACGTATTTGAAAGATCATCCTAATTATATATAAGTACTCTTAGAAGTACTGGTAATTTCAATGTTATTTTATGAATTGCAGACATAGCACTTGACCCTAACAGTAGTCTGGGTTACTGGTGCAAGTTTCCAATACAGTATACTGTACAAATGTACCATTACAGGTAACCAACATATGTGTTCTTAACAGGATAATGAAAAATGAACCAATACAGATACCAAAAAATGTGTCCCATACTGGAATCAAGACTATGTCTAAGAAGTGCTACAAAATACTATCAAACATTTTGTAATAGTAAGTTGCACAACAAGTTATACAAAAATGCACATACCATATTAATATCCATGTTATACTTTATTGTATTATTTTTTGCTTTCAATAATCACTATCAATAGTCTTGACCCGCAAGAAGATGATCATTGCAATGTAGTCTTTGTTTCTGCTGCAACCTTAAACTTCCAATACCAATGCATGATGTATGAAATTGTGCACTATCTAATACCAAATTTTGAAGTTCTTGCCTTGAAAACATTAACTTTTGCAATCTACGAACAAAGCTGTGCATTCCTTCACATGTGTTTAACATATATTTGTTGGGTATGCAACATCCATGCATAAAAATTAAAATTATTATCTTATTAGAAGTAATGTTACCTGTGTTGTAGTTGCCAAATATTTTCTCAGCTTGGTGGTCCTGATTCTTTCAGGATGAATCAGACCTGCACATGCCTGAGTCACTATGCTAAGGGCCTCACACCCATCCTATGGCTTGTCTGTTGTTCTGGCAAAAAGGAATTTATTTCTAGGATCATATCCGGAATGTGCGCGCACCATTAGTAAGTACTGCAGTCCTTCAACCATATCCTTATCCAATATTATGAAAACTTTTCTTAACCCTCTCGTGCTTTTCCCCCTTACTTCTACCAATTCCATCTTTAACTTCTTTCTGTGGCTTTCTATTATCCTTCATGACGTGTTCAGATATGACTTGTATTTAACAGCATCCAATATCTTAAATAACAATAACAGGAAAATAAAAAAATAAAAATTCTAAATTGATAAGGGGATTATTCTCAAAATATTGGTGCTACGGCTGTAAGAATAGTAAATAGAATCGATTTATTGCAATAGTAACAGCAACAATTGTAAATACTTGAGATTAGTGATTTTAACTATCCATAACTATCAGCAATTAAAGGTAGATTGATTTATATATATTTCTATAAAAAATTTAGTTGAAACAAGTAAAGTCAAGGAAGGGGCTAAAAAAAAACTTTTGGGTAGGGGGCTTTTCTGGTGAGTAGGTAGCATTACTGCAAACAAATATTTCTTAAGGATGGCCTTAGCATAGCTAATTATAATTTGGATACATATCAGGGTTCAACACTGATTTCTGCAGCTTTAGGAATTGTACTGGTCATTTTTAAAGACAAGTGGTCTTTCCATAGATGAATAAAGATAAGGTTAAATACAAAAGTGTATTGTTTCTTTTTCATGAAAAATAACAAAATAACAAAAACAACAAAAATTAATGCAGCAGGTCCGCATAAAAATCTAAGTGGCACACAGAATATCCGTGTCATTTTAAAGCTTTATTTGATAGCTATTATTAGCGATTTATTATAGAGGACATCAACATTGGCCTGTTATGTCAAAACCATACGTTTTTCAATGCATGTTCTTCTTTACTTTAGACATATATTATTGAATTACATTCAAAATGTTGATTTTGATGTTTGCACTAAAATGTCTATCAAAAATAGGGTATGGCTCTTTAATGTTAAATTATCTGGTCTAAAGGACCTTTCGGCTTACATATTTAACTGCTCCTGCTGAAAACCAACTGATCATGGACTGACGGACCAGCCTTAGCTGCCAACCCTGCATATTACACTAAATATTATTTTATAAACTTAAATATTTCAACATTACGCTAGTATTTTCCTTTAGTTTAGCCTTTCGAAATAAAAGAGAGTAAAAATTAATTCACTGCATCAAAACTTTAATCTGAAATGTCAGGAGGTGGACTAAATGTAAACCATTTAACAATCAAATTCTAAATTACTGAAATGTTTGTTTGTTGGTTTTATAACAAATATGAAAACGCAATGACCGACAAAAACAGTTTGCAGGTTGCTAATGTTCAAACAATTACTTTAGAATGAAGGAATTTCGACACATTCAATTGTTATGAAAACCAGTTAGGGAACAATTATTTATCATTAAATAGATAATGATCACTTTGTTATTTTTCATTAATACCTTAGCAACGATAACATAATAAAATATAAACTTATTTATAACATAATAAAATATAAACTTATTTATAACAATAAAAATGAAATTATTCACATTTATGTATTTCAATTTATTGACCATTAGTTTAATGGCAAAAATTTGCTAAAACATTGTCGTGAAATTGCTTTACCTCTGCGAAATAGTCCAGAACAGTTCTAGAATAATCCTGACATTGTTCTAGAACAAGTATACCAAAACAGTACTGGAACAAACCCAGATCTGTACTAGAGCATTTCAAGAACTGTTCTGCAACGTTAAATGAGACAAATGTCAGAAGAAAAGTTCCAGAACAGTTCTGTAGCAAAAGTCCAAAATTGGGTTCAGAACAGTTCTAGAACTTGTTGCACCAATAGTTCTAAAACAGTTCTGTAGCAAAAGTCCCAGTTCATGTTCAGAACAGTTCCAGAAATTTCTACTTGAATGTAATGGAACAGTTCTTCCATTGTTCTTAACTTATTATAGAACTGTTTTAGAACTTCTGTTCTTGATGCTTGGATATTTGTTCTGAAACAGTTTCAGTACAATTCTAAAACTGGTCTACAAATATGTAGGACAGTTGTAGAACAGTTCTTAGATGCTTGTCAAACATTGGAATGTCAACCTAGAACAACAAGCAGGAAAATATTGGGAATGAAACCTGAAAGTTACCAGTAACTAACATATTTTAAAATATTCACACTTGGTGTTTATTAAACAAACTCATGACTACATGTACATCAACCTGAGCCTTCCCCCAACATGGTTAAGGAGCCGGGGTACAAAAAACTACAGTCATTACACCATCTTGGTAATTTGTCAGTTCAATTTTTTCCCTGCATTGCCCGCCTTTCCATTTTTAATAAATTGTCAATTTTTTTCTTGAAAACTTCAGTAGTCATTGTTTGACATTTTGTGAGTACAACCCTCTCCAGAGTATGTAGTTTGCCATCATCTAATGGAGGTTTGGGAACCTCTCCTGTTTTTGATGTTTTCTTTCCGGTCCTCGTGCATGTTGTCAGTTCCTCATGTGTAAAAACCTTCAAAGCTAATAGCCTTACTGTAGTATTAATATCCTTTTCATTTGTTCAATTGAGGTGTGACACAACTGCCAGGAAGTCATCATCAGACTCAGATATAGATTCTATAGAAATAGATTCAAATTCTAATTCAGCATGCAAAAGGTGTTTACCTAGAGCTGGCACCAAAAATAACCTTTTAATAATATTTTGATTATGATCACTGAGTTACATCGCTCTAAAACTGTCAGAAGTCAAGTCTAATGCACCATAAATCACTGTCCATCAATACACAATGCGTTGCTCAATCGCGAGGGAAAAGAGAAACATTACAATATAGTTAGCGAAAAAGAAAGCGCGTCCAAAAATGTTTATACTGGCCATGGTAGATCGAGCCATTTCTTATAATCTCCGTACTATACATGACGAATCTTATCCTTTTGATCCTTAAAAAGGATTTTTCCGTTTTTTGTCCAGACATCAGCTACAAGGTCTTCTCTTTTTTTCTTAATGCTCATTAAAACTCTATCGTTCAGTAATGTTAGGTCTTCATTAATAAAGATCCCAGTACCTTTGAGGTGCCTCCGGTTTCTAAGAATATCCTCTTTCATATTTCTAGAGATGAACCGAACTATAATGTCGCTATTTGATCCTTTCCTATTGGGAAGTCTGTGAGCAATGTCAAGGTCAGCCATGGAGAGACCATCTGTTATCTTCTGTTGAATGAGTAAATAAATCACCTTTTCAGCCGTTGTTTTAGCCACTTCATTTGGATCAGTATCTTTAATTCCACTTATCAAAATGTTCTTCCTTCTGCTATACTGCTCCATCTCATTTTCTTTCTGGCATAGTTTCTTTCAATCAAATTTTTTAACTGAGCATTTTCATTCTTCAGCAATTCAAACTCTGATTGTAATGCTTTCATATTACTATTAAACTGATTATTTTCAATTTCTTTGTCAAACAGCTTACTTTCTAGCACCTCTATTCTCTTATAGACAGATTTTAACAGCTCTTCTTTCATTTCAATAAAAAGGTCTTTAAAAGTGCTTTTAATCTCGGAGTCATTTTTAACCAGGTTTTCCGAAGGAAAAAAATTGTTATTGGATTGAAGTATGTCGGTGGGCGGGCGGGTGGGCGTAAACAATTTCTTCTATGCGCAACTCCTTCTACATTTCTCAACGGATTTTGACCAAACTTTCACAGAAGCTTTGTTATCAAGTGCCCTCGCGCATATTGTCGGGGTTTTGTGATTGGATAATTTTTGACCTAATTATGGCCCTTTGTTTTTTCCTTATACAGAATATATAGTGAACACTTCTTCTGTGGCAAATTCATGTTTTACATCGCACATACCCCTGCGAGAATTCCATGAATAATTCATGAACTGTTCATGAACATATTCATGGACAAGTTCATGAATGTGCATGAACAACAAATGAGACTTTTTCGTTCACAGACAATTCATGAATCAAGATATTCATGAACATGTTCATGAATATATGTTCGTTAACATTCATGAATATATCGATTCATGAATTGTCCATGAAAGAAAAAAAGTCTCATTTGTTGTTCATGCACATTCATGAACTTGTTCAAATGCACATTCGTGAAATTGTTCATGAATATGTTCACGAACAATTCAAAAACTTCTCCCAGGGGTCATAATAATGTGACATCACAATCAATTTTCATTTAATTCTAAGACTGCTGATTTGTACCAGCCATAAAATGCACAATAGACAGTGTTTTAGTACAAATACAAAACACAAAAGCCCATTACACAGGTAATGAAACTTGTTAAACACTGTGCTCATTGATTCCCTATGTACAAATTGAATTGTCATTAGAATTCACGACTTGCGAGTTTGCTCTTCAATTTATTTCTTTGACACAATTTTCCATAAGATTTTATATAGTCCATTATGTAAATACATCACTTTTTCTTCATTTTGCTAAGTCATTGTTATTTATTCCAATTTTAAGTAAGTTTGCACCGAAAGTTTGTTAAAACACATGTAGAGCTTTGTTTCTGGCGGCCATGTTGACTTTTGCATTATGGGTGTTACCAAGGTCAGCCAACTCTTGTTGATGATCAGTGAGTTCATGAACTCACGAGAGTTCATGAACTTCATGAGTTCATGAACTGAAATTTTTTCTAACACTAAAAAGTATTCACATGGGTTAAAATTGTAAAGACAAATTTGTTTTTAAAGTTCATGATTATTGTCAGCTTGTTCATGAACATACCAAAATGTTCATGAACAGAGCAAGAATGATGCCAAAATGTTCATGAACACATCAACATGATCGTGAACAGACATACATATTCATGAACTTGAATGTTCATGAATATTTGTTCATGACAATTCTGCCAAGATGATGAACAATTGAAAGATGTTCATGAATATTCATGAACTATTCATGAAAATTCATGAATTGATGAACATGCTTTCGCAGGGGTAGTTACATTGTTTGTTGCTTGTATTTCAAATACAACATATTTATCTACAATGGTGATAATTGAAAACCTGGTTTCGTGGCATTGCCATGTTTCTTGTTCATCATCACTCCACTGAACTTATCATTCATACTTGAAATAGCATTATCCATTTTTAAAAGTTTAGTGTTCATAAGTTTTATTTCTTTTAAAACATCATTAACGTCTAACTGCGTTTTGTCCTGCTCAGTAGCTTGAAGAATATCAATCAAACTTGGTTGACTCTGAGCTGTATTCAGCTTCTTTTTACCAGGCTTACTGGATGTGACCGGGGGAGAATCTCACCTAGGCTTAAAGTCTCACCTTTCCCTCTTCTATTTGGGGTTTCAGAGCTTTTAATCTCCGCCACTTTCTTTACTTCACCTTTCTTCATCGCGTTGCTTTCTCTGTGCAGTATACTTTCTCAAAACAGCGTACTGATAGCGCTATGATACAACTTCAAAAATATATCAAAATATATCAAAGTAGATACTCCAATTTAAATTATAAAGTCATCAATTCACAGATTGTACTTTAATGTAGTACTTCGGTAACTTATATCCTCAAAACCCTATCTATATAAGCCAAGAAAATGATTTTCTACCGACCACGTTTTATTTACATGTTTTCATAACCGGTGCACCGTGAGGAAAAAAAAGAATTCTTAAAGAATTTTACTTAGCATTAAATCCATGTGGACTGAGCCAGTGTAGGACTGATGGCTACATCATGTAGTAAAGGATCACTGTCTTCATCTACTTCTAGATGAGCTCATTTATCCAGGGCTAAGCCCTTGTCTTCACCTTTGGCCAGGTTATTGTCTTCAATTGGAGACACTCAGGGCTAGGCCCTTACATCCAGCCCAGGGTTGATGTTTTCATTCCCGTTTTTGCTGTTGTGACCAACTGGTGCTGGATCACACTTCTCTTCCTGTGCAGAATTAATGTTACAGTCAGCACTCAGTGCCAAGTCAAGATCTGATACAAAAAGTTCTGTAGTCTTCATGAGCTTTTTTTTTCAGAGTAGCTGTGTAATAAAAACAAAATTTGTTAGCTCACCCCTCTTGAAAATTTATAAATATTACTTTAATATAATCAGTCCTTCTGTATCACAATAAAGTCAAAATGTATCTGTCATTTTCAGTTATACTTTTCTAAAATTTACATAATATTTACATTACACTTATATATATATCCAGTCATACAGAATGCTCATTATGTACACTATATCTAGTATGTTTTTTTTCCACTGTACATCCATTTTTTTCACACTACTGATTATGAAATCTGTGATGGCATTCCTTATACAAGTGCACCATACTCACTGTGCAACCAAAAACTTTCTAACCCATATTTTTTTAGGTGATATGGACACCTTCCTTTAGGGCCATGAAGTCTTCCATTTACAAGTCCATGAACATTTTCTTGCTGAACAATACTTGGGCTGTCAATCTGTATTCCACTTCTTTTTCTTTTTGAGAAACCACCAGTAAGATTGGGCACAAATTCTAATCTGAAGTCTACGTGTGTAAACCTCTTTTTTTTATTTATACGCGTAGATTTAATTTTGAACACTATGACTGCATTTACTATACAACAGTTAACCAAAAACCAAAATAAGTACTACCACCTTATTTTTTAGAATTTCTCCTAATATAGTTTGTATGCACGTGATCATGATTATCGACACCTCTCATGTACTTGTTGCAAGTGGAAACACTCTGTGACTACCTTAGCTTAGCTGAAGAATATCTGCTCCTACTTGGCAAGAAGCAATGACAACATCGCCTGGTTGACTCAGAGTAGACAGGTGATGTACTTATTTTTTGTCTTTCCAAACAGAAGCCGTTAGCGGTGTATTTTCATTTTGTAGCACATGGAATTGTCCCTGTCTCTTACATCACGCGCTTTTTCCAGGTCATTTGGAAAATCTTTCCTATTCACACATACTGTACCACATGCGTTAAGTCTATCATGTAATAATTTTTTCATTAACAGAACACTGGTGAAAAATTTTTCAAAGAAATTGTGCCTGTGAGTTTGTTTCAAATGATCAGTGAGTTTGGTGACTACATTGTACCCAAGTCCGTTTCATTACACAAAGTATTTATACCTCTAAATCAACTTCAATCTTGGACAGATATTATGTCCAAACTTTGATACCACGTTTATTTGGTTTTGCGGGCATGTATGTATTTTTCCTGCAAATCGAATCATTGCTTCGTCCACCGCTACTTCACGGGAAAGATCATAACAAGTAATGAATGTGTCTTGTATAGTCGATCATAATTAGGATTACCATGTGTTGGTTCTAATTCACATTTTGAAACATAAAAATACTGACAAAGAAATATAATAATCTGAATTTCAGAGTTCCCAATATATGAATTCGCAGACCAAAACATATCAATAATTGGTTGTTTATGTAACTCATTAGTCCCTCAAAAGCAGATGGTGACACACTTATTTTAACATCATCAACATTTTCCTGTAAGAGTATTTTCTTCTGTAGCCCTAAGTGACTTACTGACTCATTTACCTTTGAGGCTATGCTATCCCTCCACATATTACTGTTTACCTCTAAAAGACCTGTTTGCATGATTCCTCTAGCTTGTACTTCTTCTGTTGGACCCACCATACCAGATATAATTCAACTTTGGATTTCTTTGGCCATACAGTTCTGGATACATCTTGACTAAAAGGGCAGCAAAATGGCCTGCATTGTTGGAACCCCTGTGCATTTGTCATAACTCTGCAATTACAAGTTGATCCGGGAGTCCTGCAATTAGCTCTGTAATATTGGCGCTGTTCCCGATGGATATTACCCTTGTGTTTCTACCTTGAGCTGACTGGATGACAAGGCTGTTCACTAAACCTTGGAAGGTCATCACTTGTCATGATCCAATCATAGTACAACATAAATAAGTATCAAGAAAGCAAAGACATTACTGGAAATAAAACACCTACCTGCACTATTTTCCCACGTATGGACACCTTCTGCTTCGAAGGTGACCTTAAAGCCTCTACAATAGGCTTCACCTCAGCAGGTGGAGGATTCAGTATCCTGTTCCCTTCAACTTGGTGAGCATCTGGAACCTCGATTTCAGATGTCATGAAGACTTTTGTTGTTTTCGTGATAACAATCGTCTTCCTCCCATCCTCAATCTTCCTGATTATATCCCTCAGGACAACACTCTTTCCAAACAAAAATATGGAAAATCACTCAAAGCTATGGATAGGAATTGCCTGCTATCACCCTGTACTGTGTAGTGAGATACTAGTACTTCCCCTCTTGCTACAAATTTCATTCTTAAAGGCTTGGCATACCGCGCATGGCTGCTCTCTTGAAATATTTTGTTTAGGCTGGCCATCTAATAATTAAAAAAAGAAAACAACTGAAATTGTCTTAGTCATAAAAGTGTTATAATACCCAAACCAAAATTGCAAGCTAACATTGCAAGCTTGTCACAAGCTTTTGTGACAAGCTTGGTACTGGCTAGTTATTGGAACCTTGCGGCAAGCTTGCGATCAGCAATGCACTTGTTGGTTTGTTCATGCAAGAGAAAATACTGCACTGCAGCTGTTAGAGTGTCTGTGTCAGTTTTGATAACTACAACATTAGATATTCTGCTCTCCATTTTTGTGTATTCTCTTGAGTATACTACCTGATCATTTAATATAATTCTTAACACTTTAAATACTGTTAAAATATCACTATAATTTCCAATACCTAACACTGTGGCTATTTTCCTTTTAAATTCATTTTCATTATTTAGATTTATAACAGACCTACCACTAGCTATTTTGCAATTTTCTGCTACAAACTTCACCTTCACTTGTTTTTGGCCTTATAACATGTTTTGCATAAACTGCCCTCTGTGAGAATTTGCAATGTATTGTGCATCAGTTATAACTCTTTTTTGTATATGAACATTCCATAGAATCTGCTGACAGACATTGCCAGTACCGTGCAATCTTTCCAACACGGATCCATTCATGTCCTCAAAAGGAAAACATGACCATGCCCATATTGGTCCTAACTGCCTCACATAGAAAGTAAGGTGTGCACACAAGTTGTGTAGGTTGAGTGTCATGTTGTTTAAACCATACAAGTCTTCATAATTATGCCCCCATTTCGAAGAAAAGGGGGTATATTGCTTTGCACTTGTCGGTCCGTCGGTCCGTAGACCAAATGGTTTCCGAGTGATAACTGAAGAACCCTTAGGCCTAGGAACTTCAAACTTGGTATGGTGATTGGTCATGACCAGTAGATGACCCCTATTGATTTTGGGGTCAAGGGGTCAAAGGTCAAGGTCACATTGACCTTGTAAGCAAAAACGGTTTCTGATCAATAACTAAAGAACCTTAAGGCCTAGGAACTTCAAACTTGGTATGGTGATTGGGCATGATCAGTAGATGAACCCTATTGATTTTGGGGTCAAGAGGTCAAAGTTCAAGGTCACATTGACCTTGAAAGAAAAAACGGTTTCCGATCAATAACTAAAGAACCTTAAGGCCTAGGAACTTCAAACTTGGTATGGTGATTGGTCATGATCAGTAGATGATCCCTAATGATTTTGGGGTCAAGGGGTCAAAGGTCAAGGTCACATTGACCTTGTAAGCAAAAACAGATTCCGATCAATAACTTAAGAACCTTAAGGCCTAGGAACTTCAAACTTGGTATGGTGATTGGTCATGATCGGTAGATGATCCCTATTGATTTTGGGGTCAAGGGGTCAAAGGTCAAGGTCACATTGACCTCTTAGGTAAAAACGGTTTCTGATCAATAACAAAAGAACCCTTAGGCCTAGGAACTTCAAACTTGGTATGGTGATTGGTCATGACCAGCAGATGACCCCTATTGATTTTGGGGTTAAGGGGTCAAAGGTCAAGGTCACATTGACCTTGTAGGTAAAAACGATTTCCGATCAATAACGAAAGAACCCTTAGGCCTAGGAACTTCAAACTTGGTATGGTGATTGGTCATGACCAGCAGATGACCCCTATTGATTTTGGGGTTAAGGGGTCAAAGGTCAAGGTCACATTGACTTTGTAGGTAAAAACGGTTTCCGATCAATAACGAAAGAACCCTTAGGCCTAAGGACTTCAAACTTTGTATGGTGATTGGTCATGATCAGTAGATGACCCCTATTGATTTTGGGGTCAAGGGGTCAAAGGTCAAGGTCGCATTGACCTCTTAGGTAAAAACGGTTTCTGTTCAATAACTAAAGAACCCTTAGGCCTAGGAACTTCAAACTTGGTATGGTGATTTGTCATGACCAGTAGATGACCCCTATTGATATTGGGATTAAGCGGTCAAAGGGCAAGGTCACATTGACCTTGTAGGTAAAAATGCTTTCAAATCAATAACTTAAGAACCCTTTGGCCTAGGAACTTCAAACATGGTATGGTGATTGGTCATGACCAGCAGATGACCTATTGATTTTGGGGTCAAGGGGTCAAAGGTCAAGGTCACATTGACCTTGTATGTTAAAACGGTTTCCGATCAATTAACTAAAAGCACTTAGGCCTAGGAACTTCAAATTTTGTATGATGATTGGTCGTGACCAGCAGATGACCCCTATTGAGTTTTGGGTCAAGGGGTCAAAGGTTAAGGTCATGACCAGTAGATACTTGATAACCCTTATTAATTGTTTGATCACTGGGTCAGAAGTCATGCATAATAACCTTATCACATGACTAATTGGCTGCTGATAGGGGGCATACATGTTTTACAAACATATCTTGTTCTGATAGAACTGATGCAGTAGTATATCCTCTCTGTCTAAACTTTGAGTTGTAATTTTGTCACAAATCAGTAGATATACACCTTCGATCATTAATGCCAAATGATTTCTATAGTCTTCATCCAAGTACTCGATAAAACATGGCAGTGAATAATACAATAACCAAGTTTGTAATTCTGATGCCTTATAATGGTGGTGGTGCTGCTCTAACTGGCGGGGAAGTCTGCTTAAAGCATCACTTGGCCGCATTTTAAGCAAGATTTTATCATTCTCTTTTAGAGATTTCCCAAGAAAATAAGGTTGTCCAGAGTTCACAGGTCAAAGAAAAAGCGTTATCAATTTCTTTGTCATTCCTAATAGTACTCCAGGCATGTAATCTGGCACAATGCAAACAATTAAACAGAACCACTGCATAGCATGTAACACTGACACACCTTTTATACCCTTAAATGTCTTTTCTTCCCTCGATGCCTTAATACCACAATGCAACATTTCTGAAAATTATAAAAATAAAAACAATAAGTTAGTATTTCATTTGCTACACACATTCATTATATATATATATAAAACATCCTGATGTGTTACAAATGGGATGATATTATCATTTTTATCTGGTTGTTATTGCCGAATTTTACATCACTGCAACACTGCAAAGGTCATGTGGCAACTTTCAAACAAAAGGTGGAGAAAGACTTTGGAAGCTAATTTGTGCATTATTTCAGACACACATGGGCACCTTAGTAGAACCACTGATAGCTTCCTCACATTTTGTGTTATTCAGTTTGCTTTTTATTTGAAAGCTAGTTTTTTCATCACACTCATATTTGCCTTTGTGAATCTGTTTGTGTATTATTTTCATTTTGTTATTTTACAATATGTCAACACAATGTCGGGCTTAAAACAACTTCCAGCTTTAGAAAGTGTTCAAAGGAATTCAATATTTAGGCCATATTATTTCATAGATCATCACTTGGGTAGAACCAATGTCTTTCCTTAAGCACAATAGCTTAATCACAAGAAAATTTTTACAACCTATGCAACAGTGATTTCAGATTTAGTAAGTGATTTGAGGTCAGAAACCTATATTAGAAGTTAAAGGTTTTATTGACTGATATTTTACAAGATGTAGAAAAAACTTTCTTTTTCAATATAATGCATGCTAAAAAAGTTAAAGCTTGAAAGCATACATTTTTGTTTGGTTATCTGACAAGTACACTGAATGATGAAACAACAACATACAGATTACAGTCATGTGTTAAGCATCAATTGATTAAAAGCAATACAAATATTACCTTTCGATTTACAAATGCTTGGCTTGTCATTTCGGAAAGGATCTCAAGTACTACATCCATATTCCCCATTATAATGCGTCATATTTAATTCGAAAATGTTATCCAGTGCAGTGTGAAACAAACTTTCTTCACCATGTAAACTCTACAATATGTAAACATCATGTAAGTTACTAATAATTAGATTATAACCACATCTCATTAATAGAGTAACATAAATATTAAAAATATTTAAGTCATTACCATCAATTAATGAAGTATCAATTTGTTTTAATTTAAATTACATGTACACTTTAAAAGAACTTTACATAGTAAATGTAACTTTCTGTATTATGATTTATTTTATAGTGTCAAAGCATGTAGCATAAAATTCATCGAGGCCTGAGCATAGAAACATTTATATTTCATACTCCATGTGAAAATATGTTAATATACTATTAGAAGTTATGTAGTTTATTTACACAAAATAAATAAACTATATACATTAGAATTGACTCCGGTGTTCCAACCTGATAATAAAAATAAACAGAATGGTATGGTTGCACATAAAATACAGTTAAAAGAACAACGTGATTTACTTGTTTGACTGATTCTTTTTTTCATCCAGTGCTTTAAGTTTTAATTTATCTTCTTCAGATAAAGATTCAAGTTTGTACATTGTCTTTCCCAAGGCAGCACTGTACTTGACAATAACATCAGTACAAAACGAAGTGAAATTATAGAACCCTTTAAGTGTATCGGTCATAGCAGGTACAGACAAAACTGGATTTGTTGGTTCGACATGATCAAATGTACATATGAAACTTATGTGTAGGGAGTTCCCCTCAGTTTCTGAGAAGGGATAATTTTGTCAAAAATCTCAGGGGAGTTCATTTTCTTTACGGTTCCGCCTTTTCTTATCATCTGTCACTTAATAAACCTTCAAAACTATTTAATCCTGGTCACGGCACCAGTGTAAACGGGGAACAGTCTTTCGGTTCGATATTCCTGAACCGTTTGTGTAAATTAAACAAAAGGAATGAGAATAAAGACAAATGTAAGTTTTATGAATTGTATTAAATATTTAAGTCATCATATTTCATAATTAACATACATATGAAATAAATAAGGTAGGGGATATAAAAGAAAATCGGAAAAACTTCCGAGAAATGAAAACAACGGCTTACCACAATGGTGGTCAGAGCGCTTCTCCTCCTTAATGACGTCAAACCTTCACGTCCAAGTGTCGTTCAAGTTTGGCGTCATAAACGTGTTCATTAACAGAACACTTGTTAATAGCAATTAACATACAGGATGGGATAAATTGAAGTTGGCAAAAGTGCCAAATGATTCCAAATACTTATTGTTTAGCAGCGTAATAATATTGCCTAACTTTTAACAAGAAAAGTGATCGTACATGTATAGTGTTTCAAAAGTGATCGTATTGTGTTTCAAAACTGATTGTAAAGTATCAGTACTAGCATAATGGAAATTAAAATATCGGAATTAAATAGAAGTATAGTACTTATATAAAGATTTGGTCATCTATTTCATAACAATGCCTATATGAATTGTTCCTATTACTCCATTACATGCATTTTGCAACACATCTTCATGCTAAGCCACTTAAAGATCTAAGTACAATGATTTGTCCCATCACTGATGAATACATTTTTAGTAGAACACAGTAAGAAATCTAACATGTGAATGAAAAATTATACCGGTTCAGTCTGAAGATATACTCTTATTGGTGATGTCTTTCTTGTGTCACAATAATGTCCATCTGTAAAAGGCTGATCTTCAATATAGTCAGGATGACAAGGCCAGAATTACTGTTGATGCTGAAATTGAAATCTGCTAATATCATGTTGTTTGCAAGGCATGAGCAGTCAGGAAAAAAAAGATCTAATATTTGTTTTTTGAACTCAGAAAAAGATATGTCCATTTCAAAGTTCTTTATTTGTGACCCTCCTCCTTTTCTGGCAGGCACAAAAAGATGTGTCCCTTTCAAAGTCCCTTATTGTGACCCTCCTCCTTTTCTGGCAGGCACAAAAAGATGTGTCCCTTTCAAAGTCCCTTATTTGTTACCCTCCTCATTTTCTGGCAGGCACAAAAAGATGTGTCCCTTTCAAAGTCCCTTATTTATGACCTTCCTCCTTTTCTTGCAGGCACAACTGTGTAGAGATTTGCATGAGAGGCATGCTTCCAGCCAACATACACACGCCTTGTGGATTTCCTATTGCCAATATGTCATCCCTTTTGCTTACCACCCTTTGAGTTGAGCTGCATTAACTGATGAACAACAGCAAAATCAAACTTTTTTTATAGAAATAAAGGTATGCAGTTACATAAATGTACAAGAAAACATTAAACAGACATAATACAATGGCCAAATGGCCAGGGCTATATTAATTTCAAAGCCTGAAAATAAGGGTGTTTTTTTAAGGAAACTTTAGAATCTAAAAAATCTGATGACCAGATTACATGAAAATAATTTACTAAGACGTCTTAAACACTACATATTATGGAGAAATACATCATGTTTATGTTACATTTAAAACAAGGGATGTCATGTGATAAAGTGTTATTTGACTTAACTTCCAGGTTCTAAAGGGAACATTAGCAATGTCAAATGTCAAATCAGAGTTATGGGGTATGCTTTTTCCTGATGTAGACTTTGACTAAGCCTCATGACACCAAATCTCAACCTGGGTTGGGATCTCCTTATCCAGAATTATTTATTTTATTCATTTGTGAGATTACGCTTTATATGTTTAAGCTAATAATTGAGGCAAAAATTCAACTAGTTTTTTAAGATATCCTCTACTGCAAACGTCAAAATTTGAATCTAACTTCATTAAATTGGAGAGTTTCTTTTGATGATGGAAACACAATTTCATACTGAACACTTAATGTGATGAAATGATGAAAACAATACAGATAAGTATATTTGTTTGTTTTCTGTAACAAGCTTAGAATTTTTTCTTAGTACAATGTACACTTTAGTTGCAAAGTAAACATCTGAATGGCCTAAAACAGCACACAGGTTGGGCTAAATAAAACCCTATCAATAGTTCAGTTGAGGGAAATGTGAGATTGTGTCATCTCAAGTGTGCAGTCCCAAGTCGAACTAATATTTAAGTCCTCATTACTTCAATAATGTCACTTCCTTTCTTGGAAACTTGAAGTTCCACAGTTCCTTCATCTGTGATGCTTTCCAATGCTTGATCTGGGAACTGTTCACATAACAATTTGGCTGGGAGACTCAAAATTGAGTCATCATCCAACAGCAGTTCAGCTTTACTGTCCTCTAGTCATACACTCCCACTACTTTAATCAGTTCTTCCACTAGAGGAGCTTCAGATTTCTGTAAATGGTATTGAATATTCAATGAAAATTTGGCATTAATTTATATTTCTTATAATGTAAAAAATGAAATTTGATTGGTCTATAATGGCAAATATTTTAGTAAATTATGCATAACTGAAAAATTCCAGTAAATGATGCAATGTTTGGATGTGAGTATTCTAAAGAAAGTATGCATACACCAAAGTGTTGAGAAATGAAATCTTGCAACTCTTACAGCACAAAACAGGAAAATTGAGATTTGCCAGTCTTTATGTGTTGTTATAAACTCTATATAAAAAATATATCCATACCTCAACTTTTGAGCTGTTAGTTGTGGACAGGTTTGTTTCCTGTTTATATGTATTTGTAATAACATTAGTTATTTCTACAAAATCACCAGGG
>NW_026859208.1:52500-55615 GCF_026571515.1 Ruditapes philippinarum
TTAGAAGATGTTCATGCTAAATATCTTAGCTCTAGCTCTTTGGGTTCTTTAAAAGAAGATTTTTAAGTTTTTACTATTTGCATTTAAAGAAAATTAATGACCCCTTGGGGCAGGATCAATTTTGACCCCAGGGCTTTTATTTTAACAATCTTTGTAAACACTCACTAGAAGATATTTCATGCTAAATATCTTAGCTCTAGCTCTTTTAGTTCCTTAAAAGAAGATTTTTTTAAGTTTTTACTATATGCATTTTTAAGAAAATTAATGACCCCTGGGGCAGGACCAATTTTGACCTCGGGCCTTTTATTTGAACAAACTTGGTAAACACTCATTAGATAATGTTTCATGCTTAATATCTTAGCTCTAGCTCTTTGGGTTCTTTAAAAGAAGATTTTATAAAGTTTTTACTATATGCACATAGGGAAAATCAATGACCCCTGGGGCGGGGCCAATTTTGACCCCAGGGCTTTTATTTAAAAAACTTGGTAGACACTCACTAAAAGATGTTTCAAGCCAAATATCTAAGCTCTAGCTCTTAGGGTTTTTTTAAAGATGATATTTAAAGTTTTTTTTCTTTCGGTTCCCATGGCAACCAGAGTTCAGCATGGAATTAAATTCTTTGCACAATTTTTAAAGGTGACAGTCAAAGGAACATTCTTGTGAAGTTTGGATGAAATTAGCGTAGTGGTTTATGAGGAGATGTCATTTAAAGTAAAAGTTTACGGCCGGACGAAAAGGGATCACAAAAGCTTGACCTGTCACTTTGTGACAGGTGAGCTAAAAACTAAGGAATGGAGTTATGGTTCTTTGACACATTGGAAAATTTGAGTCGTTCAAGTTGATGTAGATTCAGTGATAGTTTGGAATAAGCATTTTTAACTTAAGGGGTATAATTAAAACATGAAGCAAGGTAGAGTTATGTTTCTTGAACATTGCACTTCCTCTTAAAAGTCTCTTTCACTTTGTGAAGTTTACATAAAATCCATTCAATACATATCTAGTTATATTCATATTTCGACAAGAGTGTGAAGGACAAATGTCTTCCTAAGTACAGACTATGTTTTTTTTTCTTTATCAACTAAAATCTCAAAAACACCATTAAAAGCATATTTTCCTCCCATGAGCAACCTTTTTCCCCAAAAGTACAAGTCTGTATGGAATGAACACAGATATTTATCCAGAATATTACTTGAGTCCATACCGACAGATGGTTAAGACCGCAACTATATTCTCTCCCTTTCAGGAGCATAAATAATAATAACATGCTAAATCTCTGTATAGTTCTATATCAGATACCAGTATGATGAACCTTACTTTTGTACCATTTAAGTTATAGCAAAATTCAGCTTTCATTGACATACAGAAATGGGTCAGCTTTTAATCCCCCTCTTAATGAAAATAGAAGGGGACTAATAACAAACAATTTATTCTCATAGTTTCTATTCTCAGGTTTATTACTTATCATTACACCAAGCAAGCTAAGATACATGTTAAAACCACAGGCACTATATACCACATTTACCCATATACGCCCCATAATACTATATATAAAGAATAAAGGTCCCTAACGAGAGAAAAATATCATGCAAAACAAACAAGAACTGTTCGGTAAAAATACACCAAATCACTATTTTATCTTTGTGGTTGTCTCTAGGAATAATGTATCCATCATAAACACTTTTTACTTCATCGAAATCCTACAAAATGCTCCAAAATACGAGCAAGTTTCCAAATTTCACTGAAATGTCATTGCATGTCGATGCGTGTAAACAAAGGTGAATTCTGGTTAATTTCTACAAAATCAACGAATAACTGTTAAAGTTTCGACATACTTTCTTTAAGGCAACTTGTATACAGTCAAACTGCGATGTCTTTACTTCACAACTGTCCGACGATAACACTAACAAGCTAAAAAATTAAAAATAATTGACAGCTCCGTTCCAGAAAGTAACCATTTCCTACATTACCGCACTGAATATAAGGTAAAGTAATGATTGGTTAAGCGGAAAATCCGAGTTTTAACATTTTCCTTCAACACAATGTTCATGACTGGCCTTTACTATTGACAGGTGATTCAATTCAGACTAGCCCTCTAAAATACTCCAACTAGTCCAAAGTGTTAATGGTGCCTATACAGTTATGATCACTACATCTGGACACTGGAGATTCCTACCGAGTGTGATGCTTATCTTCATTCGCTTGACAGTGACACATGTCCACCTTAAAAAAAAAACAATAAAAATTATATGAAGTGCAATAATTTGCAAAAAAATGCTTATCTTATTTGTCTCTTCTTACATTTATAATGCAGAGCACTAGATTTGTGTGTCTGTCATACAAAATGACTTTCAATAATACTATTTAAATATATTTGAAATACAATTTCTTTAATAAATACTCATAGTAATACTAAATTCCTTTTTTGTGATATTTTTTCTTACACATATGTGCAGACAGTACATTGTGTACACCGGCCTTACTGACCTGTGTGAAACCATTCTAAGCATGATGCCAAGAAAATTTTGGACTTGTGAGAGGCTGTAAATGACCCCAGATTGATCATAAGGCAACAGTCATGTAACCAACGCTGAAAAGCATTTGACTTCCCCTGCCAAATGTTAAGTCATACTTCATGAGATATTCTTGAAGTCTTCATGAAAACTTCAAATACTAATTTATGAAGTCTTCATGAGACAATCCTGAAGTGCAAATGAGACAAATGCATCAACAACTCATCAAATACACATTCTTGAATTATTCATGAATTGATGAATTCATGAAAAAATGCATGAATTCAAGAGTAGGTCGAGTGCATGAAGATTTCATGAATATATCTTCATGAATAATTCAAGTGATAATCCTTTAAAAAGGCTTCATGAATAATTCATGATTTTTTTTGTTCATATTTTCAATGTCTCATTTGCACTTCTTGCTTTTCTTCATGAAAACTTCATGAATGATATTTCTGAAATTTCATGAATAAATGAAGAAATAATACGAACTCGAGGCTGCAAAAATATGAGAGATCTACAAGTATTTAGAAGTTGTTTAAAGAATTGTTGACAACAGACAGAAAGTGATCACAGAACCTCATCTTGGGTACATGTAAAATAAC
>NW_026859209.1:0-11950 GCF_026571515.1 Ruditapes philippinarum
AGTATAAATTTGTAACAAAATATCAAAATTCAGTTGTAAGTACTAACAATAATGTTCCTGATTTTAATCGATTCTCTCAAATATTTAGCTAGATTACTAAGTATAATTTTATTATCAGAAGAAATCAGTTCAATAAATGTACACATTGATGGACATTTTTAATAATATCGTTTCACATACTTTTTTCCTTATGTCAACATAGCATTGGCATATCAAAACAATGGTATTCGTCTTCTAAATCCATAGTACTACAACATTAACAATATCTTTCACTCCTTGGGCTTCTATTTTTACCATATCTACCCGTTTGTACTCTTAGTATATGTGCAGACATTCTAATTATTGTGATGTAAAATCTAAGATCCTTTGGTAATATGTTAAGATAGTTTTCAAATGAATATAATTCTTTATAATTTTTATAAAGTTCTAAACCAGAATTATTTTCTAGAGATAAATGCCATATTTGTATATAATTATCAATATAACTCTTTGTTTAAATATTGTCGGAAATAATTTACTATCTACAATATTATTTTCAAAATAGTATTCGGATAAACCATATATATATAGCATTTCTTTAACATTTGATACCCAGTTTTTTTTTTACCTAATTATAACAATCAGATAAACTTAATTCATATGTTTTCCGTAAAATTATATTGTCAGTATTGATCAATTTGCACCAAAACTTAATTATTCTTACGTATCGATTGATATACAATGGGTGACGGCCGAGTTTGCCGTATATACGAACATTGCTTGTATTGGCTCTAACATTTAAAATTCTTTTACAATATTTGAAGTGAATATGCTCAATTATCTTTTGATTTGCTATAACCCCATACTCTCAGATGCATATGATATGATTGAGCCTACAAAAGAATCAAATAATTGGCATAATAATTTGGGTTTTAAATCCATGTCTTCTGAGTAATGTATAGGCCTATAGTTCCAGTAACAACTTCCTCATTAATAGGTAATAGTTTTGATTACACCCTATTGAATACGCTGTCTATTTTTCATATAACATGCTGGAATGTTATAATTTCGCTTAGAAATACATTATGTATTACAAAATACGTTTGTTTACATCAAGTTAACATATTATTTGATTTAATTATGATTTCCACAATTCATAAAACATGCAAACTCTTTGAAATAAGTCAAATCTAACATTTTAAAAATATCCCTAGATTTTCGTGATTTTGGTCACAACACGCTTCCGTAGCAAAGAAAAATTTACATAACTTGTGCATATACATTTTTTTAAATACCCAGTAAGATGTGTGGTTAATTCAGTGTCGTTTTAGATAATTGTACAAAAGAAAACAATGTAGAACAGTGAGTAAAAGATAAACTCTCTTTTAATGATTACTTTATGCAAAATTGTGTTTAAAATCGCGAAATTATATGACACATTTTGTCATCTGCATAATTGATTGATTGGTGGTCAATTATATCTATCTACTGACATATTTTTCCCTAAAGTTTATACAGAAGAATATAAAAATGACTAAAATTACTCACCTTTGCACTAGGAATGCTGATATTGAAGTAACTTCAGATCTTTCAACGAAAATAACATAAGCGTGACGTCACCGAACGTGCATAACATTAAAGTATGGTGTAATTTAAGAGACACATTTAAATATCGATTTTTACTACATCTTTATGATCGATTTTTCAGGATTCTGCAAGGAGATTTTTTGAGGACTTTTTTCTTAAAATGTAGATAATGTTTATCTTTTATTTAATCGTGAAAACATTTGTGAAGGAATTAGTTTTACCATAATTTCTATTATGACTGGCCTATGTATACAACTATATTTTTGTTGCCTGTAGTGTACAAAATGTTTTGAATTTTAAAAAAGGATAATTGGAAAATGCATGAATGAAAACATAGATTTGTATATTTCTTTTTTGAGCAAATTGCGTATACACGAAATTATTGCTAAACGATAAACGACCTAGTTTAATAGTTCTGTTTTCGAAAAGCTTTAAATTACATGTGATCAATAACAGAAACAGTCTAACGTTTTTTAAGAATTGACCATAACGTTATTGAAACAATATGATTTTACCGTTTTAAAATCTTTACATAAACATTTCATTAGATAAAGCTTTATACCCTGTAACATTCCTTTATCCTACATCATTGTTTCGTTAACCGTTTTTCATTCTATCAAAGTCAAAGGTTAAACTATTGTTAAATATACTCAAAGAAAAACACTACTAGTTTTATGTAAGAAGCTTGGCGCCGTTTATTTTCTAGCAATCATTATAGATATGGAAAGTGCCTGTTTAAATACGATATACATGTGTAACATATAAAACAGATGTCCAAATGTTATCTGTAATATTCTCTACCAACACAATGACAGTTTCTAAAGCCAGGTCAATACCGCATAACCTATATCCTGAAAACGTTTCTGTTTGGAGCCAATAAAGAAAGAATAAACTCGCTAAGATATTTTAATGGTGTTGTGTGCTATTTTAAAGCAGTACCGCAAGTAAAAGAAGCCTTTACTTTCAGGGCCCTTAATTCTGGCCATACTTCTGGTCAAAGCGTTGCCTTTAATATATTTGAATTACCACTGGTCAGACAATACAATATGATAAACGTTTTATAAAAAAGTTACATAATCTATTGTAACGAGTGGATTATTTCAATAACAGTATCGTAAATATTTTATTTCTTTGTATTGTACGTTTATTTTCACCGACTCAAACTGTAGTATTCTTCGAATGGTCAGATTGTCAAAACGTTAATCATTACGCATTAATTAATTAATTAATTGATTAATTAATAATAATTAATTAATTAATTAATTAATCAATTATTTTAAAGCATATTTTAAAAGTTTAAACTCCCAAGACATTTAAACGTAAAGGCCTCAACAGACGGTAGGATTTAGTTGTGCAGCACTAATTAGAGATAAGATGTACAATTTTCAAAGCTATACAACACTTGCATTCAGACGTTAATTCTACACTGTAAGAATCATCTGAGGTTTCCCCTAAAAAGGATCCCTTTACATTGATCCTTTACATACTTTACTCACTAAATACTTTTTACGCCATGAGTAATGATTGAAACACCTCCATTTAAAATTTATATGTATATAATTTTAATGTGAAGCCTGACCGAGACTGAAACCTGGGACCCTCGGAATACCGTACTGCGGCTCTACTGACTAAGCTATCTGGCCGCCTACAAACTACCTCCCCTCCCCGTATTAGAGAACAATTCAATACCGTGACATAATCATTTTCGGAATAATTTGGGATTCGAACATAACACAACTTTTGGTCTCCTGAAGACTTTTTCAACATCATTTTTACCCCATCGTACTACTATGTTTACCTTTTAGCCCTAATTGTTCTGGAATTTCATTCATTACACCCATTATCAGGATATAATTTGGTTATCTGTTACTTGTCATTGTGGGAGGTCTGTAAAAATCTGTACGACAAGATTTTCAAAATAGAACATGTCATATCCCTTACATCTAGACTTAATGTTTCCGAAATCAAGAAATAGTAGCCTTTACACATTAAGATTTGTCTGTACATCTTAGTTTTAATTGGTGTTGTACTTCAAAATCCTACCGTCTGTTGAGGCCTTAACGAACCATTAATACTTAAATCTTTTTTCTGTTGTGCTGATTGTTTATGATACAGTTTTGTTCTCTATTTCCGTATGTTTTATACTGCGCTGTAATCTTAACACATAGAATATTTTTCATATCACAAATGACAGGCTATGTTGAAACTCTAGATAAGGTGACAAAATCAATGAAGAAGCACTTCATGCTGATTACACCTACCAGACTGAGTCGTTATTACAATTGCTGATAAAACTATTTAAACTAAGTTAGCTTCCAGCTTAATTTACTGTAGTAGTACAATAATAAACACTGCATGTGACAAAAATAAACCTCAAATTTTCGGAATTGTGTGCACTTTTTTGATTATCGTTTTTAATTATTTGTCATTTTCGGTAACTCAAGATTTATAAAATGAAATATGTTTGTTTTTATTGGTTTTTTTGTTTGTTTATCTTTTCGTTTCCTTAAATACGAATTTCAAGTAAGAATTTCAAAACCATTTCATTATCAACATAATTTTTTATAATTTAATTCCTTTGAAAGTTTTGCGTATTGTTACTAAAATTTTACATTTCCATAGAAAATAAGAATATGTATTTGCTCCGTGGGGTTTGTGTTAGACATACATATTGCTCCTTTAGACTAACATTGCCGACGCTGTTCTGAATATAAATCAAGAAGAAATACGTTTATTCCCATGAAGGTACCAGCTTAATTATGTTTAACATTGCACTTATGTTTTGTACTTAGTTTCATTATAAAATATTGAAGAAAACATGCCCAAGAGATAAATTGTTACAACATTTGTCTGCACGCGGAATATGTTACTGCATATTAACTAAACACTAGCTGCCGCAATTTGCACATTGTACCAGTCCTGTATTAGGACTTTCACGTGTATTGGCTCAAATGTTCAGTCTAAGTGTACAGTTATAAAGAAAAATATTTGTCCGTTACAGAATATAAAATAAGTTGAAGTGAAAGCATAGCAACTTTACAGTTTGGAAATCCTAACTCAATACAGATATCGTGATATTAAATAAATTAACTTTAATCTAAACTAATCTTTAAAATTTACAAACATATTGTAGGCATAAATACTTAAATAACATAAAGATCATTATGTTATACAACTCTCATACTGTTTGTATGTTTTTGGACTCAATTTTCCAAATTAGAAAAATAAAAGCGCTCTCATTAAAATGCATTTTCCGTGAGTAATGTCAAATCAACAATGAAACCGTAATGTAATATTATGCGCTTTGCTCTTAAACCTTGTTTATCCAAGACTTTTTTTAAACACAAGTGTGTTTAGGTTTTGTTTGTATTTCAGATTGATAAAAAAAAGATAAATACAGAATCCCTAAAGAAAGCCCAACACGGCAAAATTGAAAATGTTGCAGGCTCGGTTTGATTGAGCCTGTTCATGGACGGTACTGGAAAGTGCAAGTTACCGTCCACGCCCCCTAGCACCGGCTTAAGCAGAATTCAACATTTAAATGTGAAATAGTAAAATTTTGAATTTAGAAACATCCGCAGATGTGTTCATACGGCGGTTATCATGGAACCTTCAATGTGACACTTCCGTGCCATTCCATGAAAAGCGGCGTATGGTCCCCAAGTAATAAAAAGCGTGTGCCCTAAACGAGAAAACAATGGGCGGAACTAAATAAAATGGAATTTTGAAAGGGGATCAGAGGTTATGAAGCCTGCGTATCACAGATAAGACGTCAAAAGACAAATTTAAAAAGCAGGCAACATATCCTAAGGGTGATTCAACATTATTCATGTAGGAATATTGGAACCACCCAACTGCAATTTACTATATCAATGAGCGACTTATTTCCCTGACAACAACAAATATTATAGAAATTGTTAGGTTTAATTCGTGAAATTTAGAATATGATAAATAAGATCAACAAGGAAAGGCGGAGTTCAATGAACGCAACCCCCACAAGACCCAGCAACAAGAACCAGTGGCAAGGAGCCCAGGAGGACCCCTGTTATAAGTCAACTTAAATAAAGTTAAGGCCAATGCACACACAGTTTTACAGTATTACACTCCAAACCTCACATCTACAGTGATTTTGGAATGGAAATATGAAGTTAAAAAGGTCTTTGGTCTGGACTTGTATTCATTTGTTTTCTATTAATAAAAATCAAACTCTCATTTCTTAAGACATACGTTGTTTTATTCTAAATGTATATTTTGTTTTTCTAAGATAGGGAATATTAATTTCGAGCGGAATTTATATCACAATATCTAATCATCTTGTTCGTAGTTAAATATAAAACATTTTAACTTAAGGTAAATTATGTTTTTATTATCATTATATTTATTATAATTTTGCTTAAAAGCTTTTTTTCGAGTGGATAGGAAATAATACTTTATCCTTATGATTATATCCTCCAGTATTGAAGGGATTTTGTTTTTCTCTTCTTTTTTAAAGATAAATCTACATAGTAATAGAAACATTATATTCTTAAACTACGTGTATATTTACACACGTAGTGAAAGAAGTACATGAAGTATATCGTCTGCATTAATATTAATATTGGTTAAATTCATCCGTCGAACCAAAAAGGTTTATTAATGTTCTAACAATGATGTGCTGGGATAGTTTGCTACAGCTAAAAGACGTCATAACGGATGTCAATGTTGGTGTCTTAATCCATTTAGCATCAATTGATCATTCACTTCAATATAAAGAAACGAAATAAGAACGTGACAATTGTTCATTGGTTTCAAATGACATGAATTGTGTGAATACATTGTAAGGATTGGGAATCTTTTTACCAGCTTTGCAAAGTTGAGTTTTGTCCTTTTTAATTGATTCTTTTTTTTATGAACTGCTACTTGATACTTTTCTGTCACGCAATAGATGATACCATAGATATGGAAATATAGAAGGCCTTTGAGAATATTCACTTTCTCGTATTTAATTATGTGGAAATAACTGATTGTCTGTCCATGTTAAATAAAACGGAGATCAATTGAGACTTGTAAATAATTTCAAATTGTAGAAAGGTAGAAGGACATGCTTTAAATAAACAATTCAAGTTCCATGTCTAAAAAGTATTAAAACAAAGTATAGAAATAACTGAAAGCAATTACGTGTAACTTTCTTAAAATTTTTATGATATGATGGTTCGATGTTTCGATTACAATATTTGCAAAACTAATTTTTCCTCCCATCTCATATTGCTTTCAGATTTATAAAGCATACAATAACGTAAGTCAAAAATGTTAAAACCTCAAAAGTTTTGATAATGTTCACTTTATATTTTAACACTGGACGGTGGGCAAGTAAAGAAAAGAAAGCAAGCCAATGGTTCAAATGTTTGTACAACTTTCTATGAAAATAACTGTTTTTCCTTTTCATTATTACTATTTTGCATCAGGAAAAGAAAAACAAAAAATAGGACCAATGAGACAAGAATGAAACAAGTAATATAATAAACGTTAATATACCTTTTTATAGTATTCAGTGATTAAATGTTTGACTACCACACATAAATACTTGGTGAACACGGAACTTCATACTGTGCTTGGTGAACAGAAAAAACCCTTAAGTAATTAAAATGATTCTATTCGTTTTATTCATTATGCCAATAATATTATGTTTTTTAGCCTGAAACATATAGCTTCAATATCTCCGCTATTATTGTATAATAAATGTAAGGTGATATTTAGTCTGAACCGACATATAAACATTAAGTGGATATAAAATTAAAATGTAGTTTATCAATAATATTCTTAAAATCTACATCAAATAACGTCAAAAGTAGCATTTTCCTCTGGATAGAGCGACACGTCAAAATTAAATAATTTCATAAAGCGAAGATATTAATCTAAGATCTGAAAGACATTCGAGTGTCACAATCTCTAACATTATCTTACGCGAAATTAAATAACTAAGGCTTTGGAGTAATTGATATCCTGTTTTAAGGATTACGAACCCAGAAAAATCGGTATTTTCCGTGTTATTTCGGTAGATTCCGGAATGTCACGTTTCCGACCATGTGACCATGATAAATGACCACGTGATCGGATTCTGAGCAGATTCAAAGATGGCCGAACAAACGCGCACTCGTAGAGGAAGATTTGCATCCTTTAAAAAAAAACCGGCTAAGCAGAAAGCATATGAGCTGAAAGAACAACACAGCTATGTAGCAACTGATTATGTTGAAGTTAAGAGTTGCAAGACTGTGGATGGGAGTTGGAAGGAAGGCAGGCGAGTTGTTGAATTTGCCGTGTTGTTGGAGGGACTGCAGTTTTGCAAATCGTGTCGACTTGGCCCTATTCCTTTAACTATAGAGAACGTCATTGGGGAATTAAAGAAGGGATTAGGATGATATCTAAAAGTGAAATGTTTGAACTCTGATTGTGGTCACGTGAACTGTATAGCGTATGGAAAATTAGTGAAAGGGAGTAAACAGGGTGCCTCAACTTTTGCCGTGAATACGAAGCTTGGAACAGGTAACGGTCTTGAAATTTAATTCCTTATGTTGATAAATTATTGTATTAACACTTGATCTCCATCATTGATTCATTCAGTGGTCAATTAAGAAAGTGTGTACGATTTCACACAATCTTTTGTAAACATATGTTTCGTACCCAAGCAATTTCGTACCCCATTTTATATCCATTTTATATCATAGTTTTGGAAAATCTTCTATGCCAATTTATCTTTTTATACTGCAGCACACTCGTCAAGAGCATTATGTGCAATTGATAGTCATATGTCTAGTTTGTTTCCATTGATTTCTTTTGTAAAACATCAAATTTTTATTGAATGCTTGCCATTTGTTTGTGCATAATTTTATGTATAAGTGAAATGTTGCACAGAAGCCCACAGTGAAATTTCATAGGCATACTGCTACAAAATGTTATGCTTTATGTAAGTGTTCATGTATTTTATGCCTTTTAATACATCCAAAAGCATATACCGTAAGCAACATTTAATTGCTAAGAATGAAATTCATTGGCCTAGAAATTAAATTGGGTTGAAATGAAAATATTGTGTCAATAGAAACTAGATGTTTCTATGTATTTTCAGCCATGATCGACACATTGGGAGGCCCGAATAAAGTCAACAACATGCTGGCAGCTTTGAATATACCCACGATCAGTAAAAGTAAACTGAAGTAAATTTAGAGGAGCGCAGGGGCAAGCATTGAAAAAGTGGCGTCTGAGTCAATGGAAGCTGCAGGCAAAGAAGCATTTCAGAGAGAAATGGAGTAAGTATATTTCAAATGCATGTCTTAAAATAATTAGTTATTTGAAGAATAAAATGAACAAATATTAGTTACATCTGGCACGAACCAAAATTATTCTTGTGATTGGACATAAAACATATAATTCAGTTCAACGTGATATTTCGTTGAATATTTGAAAATGGGCCACAAAACTGAAGTGCATGCACATACATGTATGGAACTGTTTCACATTTGAAAATCCCATTTGGACTTCACATCAGACATTTTCCAGAATACCTTGTTAGAGTTATACTTCTATAAAAACATTTATATCTTGTTTTCTTGTATCTTATAATTCTTTCTTTCTAAAGGGACATAGCTGTGTGTGAGTGTTTGGAAGCAGAAAAGTCAACAAACATTCTTATAAAGGACCTTGGGGTTTCTGTTCTTCCAGAGGCTTCTCATATGAAAGAGTAAGTTTAAAAAATATACATGTTACTGGCTAAAATAAATGTTGAGTGGTACATCTACTGATTTTCTTTGTATATAGTTTACTATACACTACTGGAGCACTCAAAATCTTCTTTGCACATGACTGTATAAATTTATAAATATAAACATGACTGATGACACATATGTCTTTTGTCTGGTTTGGACTGTTGTTTACTTTCTTTTCTTTTTGTCTTTTCAGGGAATTGATAATACCAAGTGACACTAAAGACATAAGTTGGGCAGATGATACAATGAGTCCACAATCTTCGCAGGAGAAAGTTGTTAAGAGAAGGTAGGACTCATATGAACATAGATTCATTGCTAGAACGTCAGTTGAATTTCAGTGCAGTGTACACAAAGCTTGAAAAAATATCTAAAAAACTTCATAGTTGAAAATCCCTTAAACTTAATTTGCACTGTAAATGCAAGGGCTATTTGTCACTCTTCTGTTCTGTTTCTTTTTATACGAGTGTTCATTCTGTCAAAAAAAAGCTATGACCATTGGGGCCACTTTATTATTATATAAACCAGCATGTTAAATATACATGTGAACATTGTTCTTTTCATTCACTGTAAATGTTTTGACAAATCAATTAAGATATTGAAACATTGCCATTTCTTTTTTTTCTTTTAATACAGAAAACATAGATTTGTTATCCATGGACATAAGCTGGGTAAAACTTCATGTTAGAAGAGTTTGTTGAAAAGGTTCCCTTGTAAAACCCGCTCTGGCATGTCTTGTGCAGTTGATACAGCCTGGCAAAAACGAGGCTTTGATAGTCTTGTTGCTGCAGTTTCTAATGTGAATAAGTTGGAAGAATTTTTAGCAAGTGTTGTAGGTTGTTTGGATACATTACCGTTGTTTCGTAAGACCTATTCTGACAGAAGTAGTTACAAGCAGGGAGATCTTGTGCAGGATACGGTATACAGTATAATGCCCATGACGCTCTTGAAGATGTGCGCGCCTTAGTGAAATTGTTCCAATATTGTTGTGCCTTAGTAAATGATATGATAAAGTTCACTTTTTCCCTAAATGCAGTGTATCACCAATGTCTGTCATCAAAGGAAAAGGCAAAGAATTTACCGTCATTGTCATGTCTTATTGCAAGTAGTGTTTGTAAACTTCCTACAGCTGAAAATATCGCGTCTTCAGGGTTAAACCTGGAGCATCTAAGGAAAATCTTTATACGTGATGGTGAAGATGGACTACACAGGACATTCACGATGAAAAACAGTGAAGGCCAACCACTTGTAACAAACACAAAACGGACACTTGAGATTGTCATTCCTAAACTGGCTGATTTCTTACAAAAAAAACACTTAAAATTTGTTTTACTGACATATACTGTTGGATCTCCAAATGTCATATTGTACTGAAGATATGTTTCAGCAATTTTCTATTGCAGGAAAGCAGTATATTTCAAGTATTTTTACTCAAGGCCATATTGACATATTTTCATTGAAATTTAGGCTTTTTTACATTTTTAACTTTAGTCACAGAATCAAAACCAAAATGTTACATTGTTAATACATTTTTCTTTTTTGGTATCTGCAGCACACATCAAAAAACATAACATATGATAAATAGTAGGATATTTTTCTTTGTAAGTATTATCTTTGTGAACATTTTAGTGCTTGGTGTTGATAAATAGTTCTTCGTCACTATTTGATTTTCTAGCTCTCGACTACATGTATGTATACAAGATTTTGAAGAAAACACATGATTTTATTGTTGACAGAAGGTACCTTTTCTATTGATATAAGTTTTTTTTATTGCTTTGCAAGTCTTATATTGTTTCTAGGTAGAAGCTGAAGCATTATTTAATAGTTTGAAACAAAGAAAGAATAAATAATGAAATTTGACCTCAAATTGTCTCCCTTGACATTTGATACCAAACTCATAAAATGTAGTGGTTTGAACTAACTAGACGGTAAAAGTTTTTCCTTTTTTAATAGTTTCCCCTTTATATCTGATAGAAACTTTGTATTTGGATTTTATATTGTGAAACGATATTGAAAGCATTAAAAATTTGGCCAAAACATTGTGTATTTGGACATGATATGGGAAAAAAAGCCAGGCCGCAGGGTCAAATTTTCACATAATACATTTTATTTCTTTTTCTTTGTGAACAATTGTTATCAGTTAGTAATGCATAATATAAACTAAGGTCATATGAACACAACAAGGTACATTTCACAAATATATTCCTCAATTTGGAAAAATTACACAAGATTTATAGCATCTAGGTATTTTCTCTTTGGGGTTCTTCTCGGAAAAGTGGGGTAGCCGACATCAAATGTACATATCTCATGCTTTGAACGGTAAATATTAATAAAATTTCATATTTGGGTGTCTTAATGGATGCTTAACAAGAAATCATCAAGTATGTAACCATTTCTAAACGTGGGTTTCAGGGTCCGTAAACCTTAAGAAGAAAAAAATCTCAAACAATTACATACAAGTAATGCTATGCACACACTCATATCTGCTTTAACTTCGATATCTAACAACAAATATAAACTTTAAATATCTCGGAGGTACGTTAAAAAAGCTCTAAAACAAACTTGTCTGCCTTGTAAAACGACAAGATATACATAACCCATTGCTTAACTAATTAAATGATATTTTATTGTTTGTTTGTTTTTTGTCT
>NW_026859210.1:0-18681 GCF_026571515.1 Ruditapes philippinarum
TAAATTGCCCTTAAACCCTTTTGACCCCATTGCCAAAAAATCAATAGGAATTAGGTCATTACAAATCCACCATACCAAGTTTTGAAGTTCCCTAAGGGCCCTAAGGGGGTTTCTTTGTAATTGATCGGAAAACCGTTTTTACCTAAGAGGTCAGGTGTGGAGGACCTTCACCTTTTGACCCCTTGACCCCCAAAAATCAATTTAGGGGTCATCTAAACTTGATCATGACCCAAATCATCATAACAAACGTTTTAAGTCCTTAGGCCTAAGGGTTCTTTCGTTTTATTGATCGGGAAACCTTTTTTTACCCTACAAAGTCAATTTGTGACCTTGACCTTTGACCCCTTAACCCCAAATTCAATAGGGAATCAATCCTGCTGGGTCCATGACCATTTCACCATAACCAAGTTTTGAAAGTTCCTAGGCCCCTTAAACTTCGTTTAGTTTAATTGATTCGGAAACGCGTTATTGGTTCATACCAAAGGTTTAATAATGTGAACCCCTTTGGACCTTTGGGATTCCCTTGGGACCCCAAAATTCCTCAATAGTGGGGTCAGCCCAACTCCTAATTGACCAATCACCCAATACCAAAGTTTTGAAGTTCCCTAGTGGCCTTAAACTTTGTCAGGAGAAAATGTCTTGCCTTGATTGTTATTTAATCTAAAGAAAATATTTAGTTAATAAAACTAGAACCAATTTCCTATAAGATTATGGAGGTGGGCAGCACCGACTGACATTAAAAGTGAAATATTCTCAGTTGGAAAAAAACTAGCATGTAATTTGTTTAGTAAACACTATCTTTTTTTAGGTTTATTTTTATCCTTTTCTTATTCAAATCAATATATAACATGTAAACAACAAACTCTATTATTTACACCCAAAAACAAAAAAAACTCTGATTCTTAAATTTTACCCAAAAAAAAAAAACAAACACACATCATTTAAATCGGGCCACTTAAAATAAAATATTTTTTAAAGGGAAATCCCGTTTTTTATACAAAACCCAAAACAAAACCCACCTGGCGGCCCACGTTTAAAACCCAACTTATATTAACTAAAACTTTAAAAACCCCCCCCAAAAAAAAGGGAAAAACACAAAAAAAAATTTTTTTAAAAACTCTAAGTTTCCCGTAAAAACCCAAAAACATCCAAAAAATATTAACTTCAAAACAATCTAATCAGCATCAGAAAAAAAAACTTAAACTAAAGAAATCCAAAAAATTTAAAAATAAATATCCTTTCAAAAAACAAACCCAAGAAACCCAAAATTAAAATTTTGGGACCAAAAAAAACATTAAACCAAAAATCAACCAAAATAATCTTCAAAAATTTAGATATAACTCAAAAAACAAAAAAAAACTAATTTAAAAACCTTTTTAAACCCTGATCAATTAAGATCACCACAATTAAATATTCAAACCACTTCAACCCCAAACCCAACCCAAAACTGAAGCTTCCCCAAAAACAAAAAATTCTCTTTCAAAAACAACAAAATTCTCTTCCCAATAAAAAAATAAACCGCTAAACAATAAAATGCGTTCTCCCAAACTGGAATGTAAAATCTCTTCTCTAAAACGCGCATATTTGCTAAGCTGAAACGAATTTGAACATTTAAACATGTATAAATTTTAATATCTCCCAGCAACAGGTTTATAAATGAAACTGTTTTGAAATTGATACACTTCCCAGTGTTAAATCGTTGACTCGTTGTAAAAAAAAAAACTAATCTACAGTGAAAACTCGTGTTTGATGTTAAATTTGACAGCCCCCTACTCAGGGAAAAACACTCCCACTGTTTTTCAAACAAAATGAATAATCTACCCAATGTCTCTTTTCAAGGGGTAATCGAGTTCTACTTAGGTAAATCTGCACAACACGGTTGTCCTTTTTCCCTTTCACAGCTACTATTCTTAAAACTTATAGTTCCCCTGTAGAAATAATGGCCCATCTCAATTAGCGGCCACTTTCAAACCTTTTACATTTCTGAATATACGTTAAAAGGAGCCATATGCGGTTCTGTACTGTTATAGCCTCAAATTCTTTCCCCGTACCAAATAACTTTGTTAAAAAATTTCTTTATTTCCAAATACCATCGCCAAACATTTCCCTGATTTCGATAACCCAGTAGTTTTTCATTCTCAGGATTCAAACAATTTTCTTTACTCGCGTAAGCTAATTGGAAGCACAGAACCATCATCAAATGTTTGAAAAGTGGAGCCCCTAACTGACCCTTGTTACTGAAGCATCAAACATTTGCAAAACAAAATTGACTTTGAAAAAGTCCTGGAAGATCCGTAGTATTGGTGATTCGGGTGTTAGTTTGCTTAAAATTCAAAAGGTTTTTTTCATGTTCTGGTTTCCATATGATTTTATTTGGCTGTCCTTTTCTTCGAAAGATCTGTAAAAGGGGTGAAGAAATTTTTCTGAAAAATGAAGCAATAAATTTTCGGGTGGGTATCCAGTTTTAAAACCCTAAAAAAACGATTAAAAGTTCCCTTTTTTTGACTCGGGCCCGCATACCCGTTTTTAAATTTTTAAATAATTTGGTCATCTTCCTTTTTGCTTTGCCCTTTTGCCAACCAATAGGGAACCCGAAAATGGTAATATTTTTCCCAAAACCCAAATTCCTAAAATTTTAGAAGGCTTAACTTTTGATTTTTCCCCCTTTCGTATTTTTTTTCGAACAATTTCTCAACATCTTCATGGGTCTCCCCATGTAACCTTTATGTCCAAAGCACTCGCCCAAATATTTTATCAGAATCATTCACTCCGAAAAAAGCAAACTTCCGCATCATTCTATTAAATGTTGCACCAAAATTGGGACCATTCCAAATGGCATTTCTTTCTGAATTGGGAATAACTAACCTTTTCTTTTGTTTTAGAAAATGCTGTGAGATGTCTTTGATTTTGCTTCAATTGGTATTTTTGCCCAAAAACCTTTTGCGGTCAAATCAAAAATTTTTCGTTGAAGAAAACTTATCTTCTTTAAAGTTTTCGCCATCACTTCCTCAACATTAAACCCATTGGTTCTGGTATCAAAATTTGTTACAGAGTTGAGTCGTCCCTGAAAGTCAATACAAAAGCCGGGTTTGTATTTATCCTTTTTTCTTCACCAAAAACAATTTGGGAGAATTTAAATAAGAAATTTTTGCTGGTTCAATGATTACCACATTAAGCCATTTTCTTAATTTCATCGGCTCTAAACCCGCTTGGGTCCTTTTTGCATAATGGGTATCGATATTGTCCTAACACTAATTGGTGTTTTGTCAGTCAACTCAATCGTTGTGAGATTCAAGATTTGTAGTTCCCAGGAAACGTCCAGTAAAAATATCCTCAAATTCTTTGGGAAGCAACGGCATTGAAATACTTCTGAATTTTTTGTTAAGTGTTAATTGATCATTAACATTCTCTGGTACGTCTCTTTCACCTTGTTTTGTCTACTTAGTTTCTAAAAGTTTTTCATTCATTCAACTACCCCCAGTATCATCATTCATTTTTCGGCTTCTATTACAGGCTACAACTCGCATCAAATTTCTATTCTTCTCTTTCTTCGTAATTTTTTCAGAAGATTTATGTTGGTACACCCAATTCTATTCACCTTTACTTTCACTTTGTAGTCAAACTTGTTTTAACTGCTTCACTTACAACAAATGCGGACCCTTTCCATTGTAACATCAGTTTATTGTGTGTTTGAAGGGCAGGGCAATAAAAACTTTGTCTCCTTTCTTTAGACTTCTTGGTCGTGTTTTCTTATTATGATGTTTTATACTCTTCTTGTGAGTTTGCTTGAGGATTTCTCTCTAGCAATCTTTGCATGTTTTTTCTAATCTTATTTCTCAAATCTAGGTACGTACTTCAATAGTTATTAAACGTGTCTCTGGTACTTCTGTGCTTTTTCCCCATAATTCTTTTTAGTGCTTGGGCATGGGACCTTCAAAACAGTTCTTATATAGGGAAGTTCAAATGGCGAAACCCTGTACTTTGACTGAGGGACTTTCTGTATGCAAAGAGGAACCTCAGACAAAATATTCTTATCCCAATCCTTAGGTTCGTTCTTTGGCACATTTTCTTCAACATGCTTTTTAAAAAATACCATTTCATTTTCTTCACAAAGGGACCATTACATTTTGGATTGTAAGGGGTCGTAAACAACTGTTTTATTGATAATTAGTCTACAAACTTCTTCCATAAGTTGAGAACCGTGAACTGACCCCCCTATCACAAAGGTATTTCGAGGGGAAAACCCCTACTTTTTGGCAAAAAAATCTAACAATCCCTTAGCTATTTTTTCCCATCTCTATTCTTGGTAAAGCAACGGGCTTTTTTGGAACGTGAAAGCATAATAAACTACAGTTAATATTTCCCTATTTCCCTTTTTCCCATACAGGCGTTTTTGGCCCTTTATCAAATCCACCGAAATTTTCTCGGGAACGGATTTCCCAATAATGGGGCATTTCACCTAAAAGGCATTTCACAAAAAGGGTTTCCCCTAAAGGGTTTTCCCCCCTGGGCACCTTTTTTCTGACAAATGTCAAAAGGAAGACAAAATTTTAAGTTATACACTAAAAAACCCCTGGCCAGTGAAAACTAGACTGTTTCCTTTTGGAAAAGGGGTCTTGCGCAGACAAATGCCCCCCACTATAGATTTCATGAGCTTAATGACATAACTCTTTTGTGATATTTACTAGGAACAACTATTTGCATCTTGTTTCAACTTCAAATCGCCTTTCCACCGTCCTCAAATATTCTATACAACACATCTTTTTCTACCTTCATATCTAAATTGTTACCGCTTTTTGTTTTCATGATCTTATTTTTCCCTAGCATACTGCCACAAACGGCTGTAACTTATTGTCATTTGATTGTTCTTTCTTAAGGGAACATTTCTACCGTAATTTCATTATCTTCGACCTTTTGGAACTTTAAGAGGTTTCATTTGCCTTTCTTCTCTTTTTCGGCCTGTGCTCTAGTAACAAACAGCAGCTATGTATTTGTTTACTTCTCGGCTAACCCACTTCTCATTTGGCTTATCAAATTACACCCTGAATATTGGCCCCAAAAGACTAAGTCAACAAATTGCTGGGATCTAAAAAAAAACATAGCTTTCTATTTCACCCTTATAATAAGGCGTAATCAAAATGTCTATTTTGCGCAATGGGTCTAGCCTTTGGCCCCGACCATCTATTTGCTATCATTGACACAATTTTTTAAATTCAGCATTTGTTTCTTTTCCCTAAACTTCTTTCTAACTACTTGCTAAACTCGCAACCAGTGTCCTCTAAAGAACTTTCACCTCTTGATTACAACATATCCATTTTCCCAGTCCAATTGTCGTTCACCTTCTAATGATTCAATTTGTACAGCTACTTTTAATTTTACAGGCACAGAATTTTTCCATTGGCTAATTTTTAAGTTTTCCCCTCTTCAATACAACCATCATAAGAAACTTGTTGGAGAAAATTGAAATACATAAACCCCCGAACCCTTTTTTTATCATCTTGATCTCCAAATCAAACGTCTTTTTTTCTCCAGCCAACTACGTCCAAGTTCCTTGGTGAAGAATCCCGATTTTTTTTTTAAAGTAATTTTTTATTTTGCTCTTCCATATGACATGCAAGCAGCCCCATTATCTTTTTCTTAGTCTGATCTCGACAATCTCTTTCCACATGACCCTCCCCTATTACATATGAAGGGCATGTTACTTTTCTGTTTTTCTCTATGATATCTGTATTTGTTTCGAAAATAGGTTTTACCTTGATTAAGGCGTATTGGTGAATTTATTTTGAAAAAGTGGCAACTTTTTTGAGCTTTTACTATTCGTAATTGTAACCGCCAATGAGCCTCTAAGTATTGTTCAGCCAAAGAGATGAAATCTCTACGGATCCCTTTGGCTTTCTTCCTTAAGAAAAAGAGCTAGCTCTGTTGAACAAAACTTTGAACAAATTGGTTCCTCTAAATAATAAGATTTTTCAATTTATCTACTGTTATCAGCAGCTCGGCCATTTCTGTCCATCTAACTTGAAGTAAAACTATCTAATTCGAGCCGCTAAATTTTGGTTTAACAGTCTCTCCTTGTTCCGGGGTTTACTTCTCTCTAAAATTTCGTTCTGAAACCTCTTCTGTTTAATTGGTATCTTTTCAAAAAACTGCTGTTTTTAAAATTCTTGATTAGTTTCTGATGCTTGCTCAGGAGGCAATACTAGTGTAATAAACTTCAAACCTTTCCCCGTTAATAAAGAACTTTTTAAGCTTATTCCCATGTATCTTCTTTTTCCATCCTTGACTTATAGAGAAACCCTTTCAAAAACGCTCTATATAAGCATCTATGTCAATCTTTTGACTCTTCAAATTTTAGGCAAATCTTGGGCCTGCAAAAACGCGGGTGCAGGTGGGGTAATCAAGGCGATGCCCCAGCCAGGGTTTTTTTAAATTAAATTTTCTAAATTTCCTTTGCTCTTTTCATTTTCATTCTCTACTTCAGCTTAAATAAACTTTCTTTTCCTCACGTTTCGGTTCTTTTTCTAGACGCGCTCGGCCTCAATACGCCGTCTCCCTTCCTCACGTTAGGCCTTCTTTTTCTAAAACGCCCGGCCTCAAAATCGGGCCGTCGCTCTTCCTCACGTTCAGGCTTCTTTTGGCTTTTACGGTTCGGCCTCAAATGCCCGGCCGTTTATCTTCTTCACGTCTAATATTTCTCTCTTCTTCTATCAAAAGATATGCTCGTTCTGATTCTTTCCCTTTTGAACCATAATCACGTTTAACTTCCCCGTCCTTCAAACCCCAAGGGCCTTCTTTCCCCAAGATTACCCATTTTCATAATCCTAATTGCTTAATAATGGATTACTATTAAAAAAATAAACTTTTTACGAAAAAACCCGTAATAAAACACTTATTTTACTAACCCAAATGGTTGGTACCTCTTGTAGCACCGACAAATCGTTATTCCAAAATCTAAAATTCTATATAACAATGGGCACCTTACCGGGCACCGGCAATGGGGAACATGATCCCAACAGTAACAAACCAGGGCACCGATAATAATCTTCCTGCCAGTGTTTTAACAACTTATGTAAAACTTTAAGAAAAACAACCAACTAGCACGCGGCATAGCAAAAACTAATCTAAATTCAAACCTATTACATGCATTTTTATGGGAATAAATCCACCCACTGAACACCGGTTAATAAACTTTTTATCAATTACTTGATTGTTTATAACTTCCCAACAAATTATAAGTTTTTATCTTTATCATCGATATAAACTTATTAACACAATGATTCAAACTTATCAAAAAATGGGTTTCCCCAAACCATTAATTTCTATTTTACCGGTATAAACAGTATTTCAACAAAGGGTGCTCTCCCGTAAAATGCCCAATAACTTCTTTCAGTATACATAGATTTTAAAAACACAGCCCGTCACCGTTTCTATACATATAACTCTCTACTTAAAACTCTATTGCACAGAGAGTTTACTTGTATAACACTTACAACGAAGGTTTATCGATTTTCGCCTAACAGCATTTTACACTGCAGTATTTTTACCAACAGATCGTAAATGATTTATGGTTTAATAAAATTTTTTATCAAAGTTTAACAAAACCGTCGTGGGGGGCTTCGAAAAGGCCCTATCTCAATTTTGCGAAAAAATCGTTTTAGGTCATTTTCTTGACAAACAAACCGAGGCGCGCATTGTGCGAAAACACCCGTTTAGATAGCCAATCAGAAAGTGAATTTATTGCCATGTGAGAAAAAGACGTATAATTTTTGGATGAAAAATTTTGTTCCGCGGAAAATGCCCGATAATTTTTAGGAGTGAAATTAGAAAGTAAAAACGGAGAAATTCGGATTTTGTTATGGAAAGTTTCCCAAAGATTCAGGTATGCTTTTTCTTTTTGACAGTGGAAATAATGATGTGTTTTCGTGTAGTATGTAGTTATTATGATAAATAAAATCATCAATAACATTGGGGCAATGGGGATTTCACAATACAACGCTTGTCGGCTAGGTTTTAAAATTTTATGCTAAGAAAACTATTTTTAACTTGTTTTTTCTTAAACCTTAAATTTTAGTTTTCATTCTTTACACCAAAATGTATCAAACTGATAAATCTGAGCTACATTTAAAGCTGTTAAAATATCTTTTATAAGTAATAGGGCATTTTCGCATGCTAATTTTTTGGTAAGGTTTGTCTTATAAGGCATTTTCTTATATATTTTGGTAAGACAATATTTATGTTCCTTATTTTCATACATCACTTTTCTTTATATTTTCAGCATGTTTAAAGATTACAATCACACCCAAGACTGGTAGACATGTATTTTCTCGGAGAAATAACATATATTGTTCGTAAAAAAGGTAATATTTACATAAATAAATATGCAACTACTTGTAAATTTAAATAAATAAATAAATATTTAATTGTCTTAATACCACATAGATTTGCAATTATTTATTTTGTAAGGATTCTCATTAAGATTATAATTAAGAGTTATTTAAAGACCAGGCACGTACTGATAATCATCAGACTTAACTGGGATGTTATGTAAGATGGTTGCTACGTTCATTTTATAATCATTAAATTGTTTTCTACCATTTCACGTTATTACAGGTGTCTGATGACCACTATCTTGATAAATGTTCAATATTTCAATTTTTTGAATTATTGGACTATTTGATTTGTAACAACTGCAAAAGTGATGACAATAACATGTAATCTATTTACAAAAGATGAGAACAACTTCTGCCAGAAATCCTATTTTTGAAAGACTTCAGTGATCTCGTGTGGCTTAAACCGTAGGGAAAGGGCTTGCGGTTTTATCTTACGTGTCTGTTTGACTTCAGTCTAAATGCGACTGAGAAGGACATTTGACTACACTATTTCTTCTTTCAAAGTCGATTAAATGGCCAAGGTCGTCAATCTACTGTAAACTCATTTGAAAAAGAGAAACCGGAACATTATGTGAACAATGCAAAATGTATCATGGTTTTCTTAAAAAAAATTCTTGGAGAACATCTTGACTGAAGACAATAAAGTAAAAGAAATAGTGATATAGATTTACAGGTGTTGCTACCAATACCAAAACGTGACACTTGGAAATTCTTAGTAAAGACTTGCAATATAACACAGAAGCTTATACAATAAGGCCAGGCTCAGATGGAGGTGGGCGTAGTTTATAGTCAAATTGAACGGAAACTTAAAATCACACTTATATATTCTCTTGTTAACTATGTTTGTTTGATTGGGTTTTACGTCACACCGACACAGTATAGGTCATATATGGTGACGTCCCAGCTTTACTGATTGAAGAAGACTTCAGTTGCCATTCCGTTCATTATTTCAGGCTCGAACGGGTACCTAAATAGAACCACAGACGTTCCTTAAGCTATCTGGATAGCTTCCTCACATGAAATAATCCAAAGTCTCTGTCAGGATTCGAACCCATAGTGGTGAGGGAAAGTGCTTTGAAAACAACGGCCACGGATGCTCAATGTTTTAAAACTGCTCGCCCGAGTTACCTATATGAGGTTAAATAACAATAGGCATGATTTCTTGAAGAACTTTTACGATATCGTATGAAACCATTAGACAGGGAAATACCTGTTAGAACAATATGACTTGGTGCTTTTTGATGTGACACTTCTAGTGTTTGCTTAATACTTTTTTGTATGTCATGTAGCAGCATATTAATAACATGACTGTTTATTATATAGAGAGTTATGATGAGAAAAATGCTAAATGCTTATTTACGAAATGTTTTGTTTTTTAATTGACAGTATATATCCAGATTCATGGTTATTTTCACTAAAATTTTGAAATGTTTTTGAAATGTAAAAAATACTGTGAAGTTAACAACAAAAAAAATGAAACAAAGTTCAAACAGCACTTTACATATCAAATAGAGAACAAAATATGAAAAGGTAGCACCTACTGTGTTAGTCATGCAATAAAATTTTGTAATAACAATGTAAAACAGTAATTAATCGACCAAAAAAATGTAAATTTTTACTTAAATCATTATACTTTCCTTCAAATTGTTTTACATTTTTTTAAAATGTTTTGCTTATCTGAAGGCATGAAGCTCTTAGAACTTAAGAACTTGGTATTAGGATTGATGTTTTTTTATCTGTATGGTAAATAATAGAAAAGGTAATATTGGTTGTTTGGGCAGTATACTTTTATTGGTGAAGCCAAATTGACTACATATTAAAAGGTTTTATGTTTCGGAATGTTTGTAGTTTTTTGTTTCATTTTTTAATATTTCTTGGCGTCTTAAAACATAATAACACTTTATTCCCAAAATCCTTGAATTTCTTTAGGAACATTGATGAATAGTACTGGTAAATGTGTCTCGTAATGTGTCTCGTAATGCCATTATGAACCTAACAAGAGTATGTTAACGTGTGCGAAAGGGCCTTATAAGGTCATTTGAGACCCCTATTTGGCCATTTTTGCCATGTGAAAAGGACATATGGGCATTTATTATGAAACAGTAGGGTTTATCATAACCAAATTAAATGTATTTAAAATGAATTTAAATGTTCATTTTTATCTGTTAATTTCATTTCTGTATGTGTTTCCATGCCAAAACTAAACGGTTTTTTCCATCTCCTGAAAAGTAGCACTTTTGCAGATAAGGCCTTTTCGAAGCCCACCGACGAAACAATATTTTGCCAGGAAAAATTCCAACTTAAAGCGAATATCCCGGACGAGCCCCCAAATTGTCAGGAGAAATGTCTGCCTTGATGTTATTTAATCTAAGAAAATATTTAGTAATAAATACTAGAACCAATTTCCAAGATATGGAGGCTGGGCAGCACCGACTGACATAAAAGTGAAATATTCTCAGTTGGAAAACTAGCATGTAATTGTTTAGTAAACACTATCTTTTTTTAGGTATTTTTATCCTTTTCTATCTCAAATCAATATATACATGTAAACAACAAACTCTGATTATTATTTACACCCAAAACAAAGAACTCTGATCATTATTTACACCCAAAACAAACACACATCATTTATCAGCCACTTATATGAAATATCTTTTCACGTATACGTCTTTTATACGAAACAAAACAAGACACCTGGCGAGCCCACGCTCTAAACAACTTATGATTAAACTAAACATTAAAATCACCAAAAAAATGAAGAACACAAAAATGAATATTTTTACAACTCTAAGATACCGTATAAACCACAAACATTCATCCAACAATATTAACTTCACACAATCTAATCAGCATCAGAAAACAACTTAAACTAAAGCATCCAATATTTACATATATCCTCAAAACAAAGCAGCAACTAATATAATCTTGACCAAACAAACATTCAACCAATATCAACCAAATATATCTTCACAAATAGATATAACTCAACAACAAAAACAACTAATTTCAACCAATAAACCCTGATCAATTAAGATCACCACAATTATATTCAACCACTTCAACAAACCAACAAAACTGACTTCAAAACAACAAAATTCTCTTCAAAACAACAAAATTCTCTTCCCAATAAAAAAATAACCGCTAAACAATAAGCGTGTGTCTCCTTACTGATGTAAAATCTCTCTCTAAACGCGCATATTTGCTAGCTGAAACGATTTGACATTTAAACATGTATACATATTTTATACTCCCAGCAACAGGTTTATAAATGAAACTGTACATTGAAATATGATACACTTCAGTGTATCGCTGACTCGTTGTAAATAAAAAACTATCTACAGTGAAACTGTGATTATTCTGACAAACTTCTTTAGTTATTGATCGGAAACCGTTATTGCTTACAAGGTCAATGTGACCTTGACCTTTGACCCCTTGACCCCAAAATCAATAGGGATCATCTACTGATCATGACCAATCACCATACCAAGTTTGAAGTTCCTAGGCCTTAAACTTCTTTAGTTATTGATCGGAAACCGTTTTTGCTTACAAGGTCAATGTGACCTTGACCTTTGACCCCTTGACCCCAAAATCAATAGGGGTCATCTACTGATCATGACCAATCACCATACCAAGTTTGAAGTTCCTAGGCCTTAAGGTTCTTTAGTTATTGATCGGAAACCGTTTTTTGCTTACAAGGTCAATGTGACCTTGACCTTTGACCCCTTGACCCCAAAATCAATAGGGGTCATCTACTGGTCATGACCAATCACCATACCAAGTTTGAAGTTCCTAGGCCTAAGGGTTCTTTAGTTATCACTCGGAAACCATTTGGTCTATGGACCGACGGACCGACAAGTGCAAAGCAATATACCCCCTTTTCTTCGAAATGGGGGCATGAATATATGCTGCCTGTAGTTAACAAAATTATAGAGATGGCAACAAGATGATCAGTAAATCCAGAACTGGATCGAATGTCCAAGTATTGCTAAATATAATTGATTATATACATTTTAAGTAAAGTGAAATAATTAAAATTTTCTGAGATATATATCAAGTTAAATAAAATAATACAGAATTTTTATTCATTTAACAATAATTTCGTGTATGTGCTTATTCATTTTTAAGCAAGTTAACTATCATAATTCTTTCATACAAGCATTTTGGAAGAAGCAGTTTTTAAAATTCAAACAATAATTTTTGCAGCAGCAGAAATATAGCTTTATACATTAAAGTATTCAACAGTATAACGCAATGAATCTTTATGATTTACCAATACTAAATATAGAATGTGACCATCATGATACATATTATAGCCCTGTATGACAAATGGCTGACGACTAATTTGAAAGTAAAAGTGAAAAATAACACTAGATAGAAGAAATTTGTAAATTTTTCTATCATTTTTTTTTTGTTGTACTCAATTATAAGATGGTTTACCAATACTATATTTGAAGTTTGAGTCTCAAAAATGCGTCTTATAACGGAAAATGGACAATACACACACATGCCATAACGTCCCGTATGTCCGGGAATGTCCCGGAAATTAAGTGTCTGTCCCGGAGGCGTCCCGGACATGATTCATGCCCCGGTAATGATAAAAATCTAAAATAATCTACTTTTCAGCCAGAAATTTTACATTTCTATGTAATCTTAATGTCAAGTTTTCATTAAGTATCCGTCAGTACATCTTATTACATGTATCAAGTTTTTATTAAATATCTGTCGGTAAATCTGAACTATGTAAAGTTATACCTCTCTCTTGAAATCATTATGTTTCATCTTCCACTCACAGAATGTTCTCATCATTTCATTTTTATCTTTCTGTTTCTGCATTGCATGCGTCAGATTAGAGATTACTTGATCCTTCCTGTCTATGGATTTTTCATACGTAGCTAGTAATTCCTTTAAACTATTTATTTCTTCTACAAGTTTCATCTTGTCAGAGGCATGCCTGAAATACAGAGTCTAATATACCAGTCAATGTCTTAACATGTCCAACATTTTTTGAACAACTTCAAGACTTCAACAAGCAAATTCGTTGAATTTATATCCCCCCGCCGAGTACTGGTTATTACTAACACAACAACCGAAGACATACTAAGGCTTTATTTATATATTTATCATGGCATAAACAATAATATTCTTTGTACTTGATAAATATTCAGGGCAATAATAGAGCCATAACTCTGTGTTAGATAGTAATATCTTGACATGCCAATGAGATGTAAATTGCCTTTGTGTATCCATGGTTGCCATAAAGTTTTGTTGAAATCAATACAGCAGTTGCAAAGAAATAGCAATATTGCTTTATATGCATACTACATAAATAATCAAGGGCCAAAACTCAGAGTTAAAGTGTCTGACCGGAACAAGGCGACTATATGCACATCTCCTCCTGGTAATGAAGGTTCCCGTAAAGTTTCGTTGAATTCCAGCCAGTAGTTACACATATTAAGTAGCACGGAAAAGATTATTGCTCTGGTGGCATACTGCATAAAAAATGAAGGGTCATAACTTTTACGTAAGTTAAAGTGTCTGACCGGAACAAGGCTATGATATACACATCTCCTCTTTGTATTTAAGGTTCCATAAAGTTTCGTTGAATTCCAGTCAGTAGTTACAGAGAAGTAGCACGGAAAAGATTATTGCTCTGGTTGCATACTGCATAAATAATCAAGGCCCTTAACTTTAACATAAGTTAAAGTGTCTGACCGTAACAAAGCGATGATATATGCATCTCCTCTTTGTATTGAAGGTTCCATAAAGTTTCATTGAATTCAAGTCAGTAGTTGCAGAGAAGTAGTGCAGAAACAAATATAATGTTCTATATGCATTCTGCATAACTAATCAAGGGCCATAACTCTGAGTTAAAGTGTCTGACCGGAACAAGCTGACGATATGCGCATCTCCTCTTTGTATTGAAAGTTCCCATAAAGTTTTGTTGAATCCCAGCCAGTTGTTGCAGAAAAGTAGTTCAGAAACTATTTTTGCTGTATATGCATACTGCATAACTAATCAAGGGCCATAACTCTAGAGTTAAAGTGTCTGACCGGAACAAAGAGGACGATATGCGCATCTCCTCATGGTATTGAAGGTTCCCATAAAGTTTTGTTGAATTCCAGCCAGTAGTAGCTGAGACATAGCGCGGAAACAATTTTTACTCTATATGCATACTGCATAACTAATCAAGGGCCATAACTCTGGGTTAAAGTGTCTGACCAGAACAAGGCGACGATATGCACATCTCCTCTTGGTATTGAAGGTTCCCATAAAGTTTTCTTGAATTCCAGCAAATAGTTGCAGAGAACTAGTCCGGAAACGATTTTTACTCTAAATGAATACTAATCAAGGGCCATAACTCTGAGTTAGAGTTTTGTTGAATTCCAGCCAATAGTTGCAGAAAACTAGTCCGGAAACAAAATTCGGATGGACGGACAACGCCAAAACAATATCCCCCGATCTATCGGCGGGGGATAACAAGCACTTGGTGGTAATTGTCTTTAAATATCAGATTTATATTAAGTCATAAAATGTACATAATATTCAGGGCCGGCAAAATCTGCTTTTGACTTACTTGTCCTATTCTATGTGAAGCATTTTTTAACTTGTCTGTATGATATTTACATAGCTAATTCTTGAGAATATTCACTTGTCCGTACAGACTGTGGGACAACCTAGGCAATAGGGACAATTGATTTTGCCGGCCTTGCATATAACATATAACTAACTTACTTTTCTTGTTCTTTCACCAGTTGAAGTCTGCCTTGTTCCACTATCCGGATTTTTGATTGACTGAACTCAGCCTTTATTAAAATAAAGATAAAAATAAATAAAGAATATTGTGTTTGCTTTTTGTGTATGATGAAATTCTATTTCATCCAGTGAGCTTTTTATTACAGTATTCTCACTAGAGGCACAGCCATGAGTGAGAATACTGTTTTTAAAGTTAAAATATTCGAAGACCATATTTGGTGACAGTTGCATTGAATTAATTGAAGTTTTATCTTTTAAACTACATTTTTAAATTGATGATATTTATCAATTTCAGCTTTGCTTCTCTCTTAATGGCCTGATATGTCAGCAAAATCAAAAGCAACTAGAAATGTGTCCATAGGACACGGATGCCCCCACACCCCACTGTTCTGTCAATCTTATGACTCTAGGTCAAATATTTTTTGGACTACATGTGCCACAAGTTGAAAACTAAAAATCAACAAAGGGCAATAATTCTGTTAAATTTGGTCGCAGCAAAAATTCCTTCCTTTACTACCATCTACACATTAAGGTTGTTGCTCCCTGTAAGTTTAAGCAAAAACTGCCATTTAGTTTAAGAGGAGTTGCGTTCACAAAATTTCTACACAGTATATAATGAAAAAATCAACAAAGGGCCATTATTCTGTTAAATTTGGTCGCAGCAAAAATTCCTTCCTTTACTACCATCTGCACATTAAGGTTGTTCATCCCTGAAAGTTTAAGCAAAATCTGCCATCCGGTTTAAGAGGAGTTGCATTCACAAAATTTCTACATAGTATATAGTGAAAAAATCAACAAAGGGCCATAATTCTGTAAAATTTGGTCGCAGCAAAAATTCATTCCTTTACTACCATCTACACCTTAAGGTTCTTCATTCCCGGAAGTTTAAGCAAAATCTGCCATCCGGTTTAAGAGGAGTTGCGTTCACAAAATTTCTATATAGTATTTAGTGAAAAATCAACAAAGGGCCATAAATCTGTTAAATTTGGTCGCAGCGAAAATTCCTTCCTTTACTGCCATCTACACATTAAGGTTGTTCATCCCTGGAAGTTTAAGCAAAATCTGCCATCTGGTTTAAGAAGAGTTGCATTCACAAAATGTCTACATAGTATATAGTGAAAAAATCAACAAAGGGCCATAATGCTGTAAAATTTGGTCGCAGCGAAAATTCCTTCCTTAACTATCATCTACACCTTAAGGTTGTTCATCCCTGTAAGTTTAAGCAAAATCTGCCATCCGATTTAAGAGGAGTTGCGTTCACAAAATTTCTACATAGTATATAGTGAAAAAATCAACAAAGGGCCATAATTCTGTTAAATTTGGTCGCAGCGAAAATTCCTTTCTTTACTACTACCATTTACACATTAAGGTTGTTCATCCCTGTAAATTTAAGCAAAATCTGCCATCCGGTTAAAGAGGAGTTGCGTTCACAAAATTTCTATATAGTATCTAGTGAAAAAATCAACAAAGGGCCATAATTCTGTAAAATTTGGTCGCAGCGAAAATTCCTTCCTTTACTACCATCTACACCTTAAGGTTGTTCATCCCTGTAAGTTTAAGCAAAATCTGTCATCCGGTTTAAGAGGAGTTGCGTTCACAAGATTTCGGGACGTACGGACGGACGGACTGACGGCCGCACTCACAGGAGAGTAATTATGAGCTTTTTTATGTGGCTATTTTCTTTTGCGTGGCTAAAAAGAACAATAGAGAGAACAATAGAGTAGCCACATAATTACTGTCCTGTGAGAACGGCCGGACTGACGGACGGACGGACAAGTGCAACGCTATATGCTCCCACATTGTGGGGGCATAAAAATAAAATTTAGGTACCACATGGGGACAATCATTAAATAGTGGTCTCTTCCCTGAAAATTGTGAAATTTATATTGGATAATTTTCACTGTGAAATTATCAAATATAATTTTCACAGATAAATCGGTAATCCACTCAAAAGCATAAAATAAAATTAAAATAAAATCCCTTATGTTACATGTACATTCATTTAGACATATACTTTATATTCTATTCTAACACGACCCGCATGTTTTCCTATTGTATATAGAAGAACCGAAAGTGTGTGTTATTATGCGATAAAATCACTGTTGATATTCTATATTTACATATGTGACATTACCACTAAAAATCCGACGCGCTGAAAATAAGTACGGAATCAAATCAGGTGCAATTTAGCTTAATATCAGGTACTGCAGCATTTAATTGTTGATGTCCTGTAAGAATCAAAATTATATGTCCAAACCTGTGATTTTATCGCTTGATTACATCAATGTTTGTCGTTCGGATGCTAATCATATAATTCCTTACATCTGAACTCTAAACAGTGATGTTATTGAGAGACAAATGATGCTATGAAAATCACGTTTTTGTTCTTCTGTTGGAAGATTAATTCATTTTCTACCTTAATTCTTATGATTTGACGAAAAATTAAATGTCTTGTCTAAAATAACTTACTTCGCTTACTCAACTAGTAGCAGGGTAGAATTTTTTATATTAAACTTATAAATGTTGTCATATTTTGTATAACACTAACATTTAGCGTGTCTTAACCCATTACTTCATATACACGCCTTTTAACGCCTTTTTTCACCCCCCCCCCCCCTTTTTGTTGTCTCAAATGATGAAAAAATGCCTTATTTAGGCTCAAACACTTGTTTTTGTTTGAGAAAATGTTGTTAAAAAAAGTGACCTCTTTTTCGGCGCGGCCCCCAACCAAAAGATACATCAGGGGATGTGCCCCCTTCTGTTTGGGGGGTTTGAAAGGGGGGCGGAGTCCCCCCTCATCGCCAAGAAAATTTTGGACTTGTGAGAGGCTGTAAATGACCCCAGATTGATCATAAGGTAACGTGTAACCAACGCTGAAAAGCATTTGACTCTATCTCAATCCATTGAGAAGTTGCAGCACTTTGAAATCAATTTTGATGGAAAAAATCAACGCAAAATAGTGATTTTTGGCAATTTTGAGATGTCCCCTCGTTGCCATGGTAACAGAAAATTTAAGCCTGAGCATGTTGTTGCAAGGGCAATGGTACAGTCAACATTTGTGCCAAGTTTGATTAGTGTTGAAGCAGTTTTTATAGTATTATAGAAATTTGAACTTGCAACGGGAGACTTTTCAATGAAAACAGCCATTTTTCACAAAATGCTCATGAAGTTATGGGTTAACACTGTGTGTATTACCAAAATGACTTCACGTCAAAACATATGCACATTATTAAGTATAACGTAGTCGCAAATTAAGCGGTGCGGGTATGCGATAAAAACATTTGAACCTTAATCTTTAAAGATATGCCTTGTTCATCTTTTGGTAAAATATTTTTATCTTAGAAATGCATTGAAATCCATGAAAGTCTTACTGAATATGTTTAATTTGAATAAAATAATGAATAAACTATGTATGGGAACCTGCATACCCTAATACGGGTCAAGTAAAATTGTTTTTTTTTCTAAAAAACTGCCAGTTTTTTTTTTAATGACACTATGTATTCATATGGTGACCACATAAATTTATAATGTGTAGAAA